>NW_005434621.1:97524-104620 GCF_000315625.1 Guillardia theta CCMP2712
CCTCCTCGTCTTCCAACCTCTCTGGCAGCAAGGCATCCAACCCAGCGCTGGGCCATTCTACGAGGGTGACTCCCTTCGGGATGACTTGGTCGAGGCCGAGGAAAGAAATGTCCTTGGACTGCCCCAGCCTGTCCTAGCAAGTCAGCGCAGGCGCCGCAGGGGAGCAGGGAGCCTGTAGAGGTCAAGGTGATTGACGGTGAAGCTCTTGCAAGGGTACTGGAGATGGAGGAGGAAGGAGGGAGAGGCCACAGTCAGCGTCTCGTCCTCTGAAAGGTCTCGTATGAAGGCTCGAGCGAAGGTCGTCTTGCCGCATCCCACGTCTCCTCGCAGGAGGACGACGTCTCCGGCCTCCACGCTCTGAGACAGGATCCTGCAGGAGGGATGAGAGGAGGGGAGAGAGTAGAGAGAGAGGGTAAGGGAAAGAAGGGGAGAGGAGAAGAGGAGCAGACGAGCAAGAGCATGTAGTACACCTTGCAAGTCTCTCCGTGTTCTCAAGTCCGTTTAATCTTCCATGTATCGTCCTGACGTCCTGCATGCTCCCCGAGCCAGCGCCGTCGGCAGCTGAGCATGTTGTCCTGAAACTCCCTCCCCGCAATGGGGCGATGGACAGGCGCGCAAGTCTGTGAAAAGCTGCCGCGTCCTCACGATGAGTCCTCCTCCTTCCTCCCGCTCAGCATCTCTCACCTAGCACATGGCGCTGGTGCGGTAGGCTCCTGGCAAGAGCTGGAGCAAGGCTCCTCCTTTCCGCCCGGCCTGCATGGCAGCCTCCATGCAGACCCGCGCTCCTCGTCGGACTCTGAGCATGTGCGCCGAGCCTGCGGTCAAGGCGGGGGCACTCGATGCAAGAGAAGGCCATGGCCATGTCTGACCATGGATGGGCAGCGGCTAAGAAGGAGATCAAAGAAAGCCGTGCCATGCTGCTCTGAACCATGTCCACCTGCACAGGCTTCAGGGACATGCTGAGGTCATGCGAGCAGGGGCACGAGAACGAGGAAGGGAGAACTAAGGTGGGGAGTGAGGGAGAGAGAGGAAGGAAGCACAAGTAGCTCTTAGGAAGTAGCCAGCTGTTCCCTCCCACCTCGGCCCCCGCCCTCTCTTCCCCTCCTCCAGTGCCAACTCCCCCCACACACAACTTCACCTTCCTTTCCTATCGCTCTCCTCTCTCCCTCTCTTCTCCTTTAGGCCTCGTTCTGCTTCCCACCAGCCTGTCGCTCCGCATCGTTTCCTGCCATGAGCTCTCCCTCCCCTCCTCCCTGCGCCCCCCGGATCCTTCTACCCAATAAAAACCTCTGATGATGCTGAGGACGCATCGATACCAGGAACGAGTGGGGACATGGGGGGGGGAGAAAATGAGAAACAGTGGGAGGAACAAGGAGAGGGAGGGGGAGGAAGAGCAAGGAAGGAGGAGAGGGAGGCAGGGGAGGAGCAGGTTTCCTCCTCTTGCTCCTTCTATCCGCTGTCGGCCATGGGGCCTTGGAGGGCCGGGGGGGCCACAAGATCAAAGAGGATGAGATTCATTGAGAAACTACATAGCAACATCTACAAGAAAGCGACAGGCCCCTTCCACTGAGCGTAGCATCCATAGTCGGCGCAGGTGACGTTGTTATGCCAGGCCCAATTGCCCTCCTTCTTGATGAGGTTCTTGTCGCCGGCGAGGGCCTGGGACTTGGAGAACCACTTGTTGTTGCTCAGCTGGTCCTTGGAGTTGCCTTCGGTGCTGTACCAGCTGCACCACGAGCGTGAGGAGCGAGAAGAATCATAGCGAAGATGGAGATAACTCGGTGAAGAACACAAGGTTCGGCAAACAGAGGAGGCAAACAGCAGGGGGGAGGAGCAGGCAGGAAGGGGCTCGGACAGGAAAACATCAGCAGCATGTGCATCGTCATCCGATATGGACAGCAATGAGTGAATGAATGAACGAAAGTCATCGAGCACTGCGTCGATGCAGGGAAAAGTGCGTGCAGCAAACCGCGTTGGCGGAGTAGTGCAATGGGACAACACAATCCGAGAAAGCATCATCATGATTTGGAACACCTCTTGATAATGAAACACAATCACCCATCTCACTCATAACAACAGCAGGTGAAGCTTTTTTCAGCAAGAAAATGCCTCCTCCTACTCCTACTTCAGGAAACATGGAACACAAGAAACACGGCCTGCATTCAGGCGTGCAGAGGAGAGAATCGTTAAGACATGCATCTAAAAACAAGCTGCATCGCGTCTTCACATGCCATGCCCCCCATCGCCGCGCGCGCACTCACTTGCTGTCCTTGAAGTGCATGTACATGGTGCCGTCTGTCTCTTCGCCTGCCGTCTTCACCGCTAAGCCTCATCCTGTTAAATTAGCTCACTTCTTTGTTAAATAAGACACATAATCCTTAAAAGCCAATCTGAGGCGGGCTGTGCATCTTGTCGAAAAGCCAGGAGGAATGCGCTCTTCGCAGCGAGCATGGGCGTGGGCGATGGCGGGGCTTGGCTTGTGCATGGCGGTCTTGATGGTAGTGAGTCGAGCAACATCAAGACGGTGAGCTCATGTTGTTGCCTCTGCTGCTCATGCTGCCTGCAAGCGCCTGTCTTGCGTACAACTGCACTGAAGTTTGAGTACAGGTCAAGCGATGAAATGGTCGGCGTCGGGATGAGCTATCCCAACGATCATGCGGCATACTTCGTTCAGCCTGCATACTTGAGACCCAGGAACCACATCCTGATGGACTTTAGACGCTCTAACTCTCGCAAGAGTGTCCTGCCATACTTCGCACGCTCAAACGTTGGACAGACATTAGCTGAAACTCGGATGGCTTTGCCACTTGCAACCCAGAGCTACGAGAGTTTTTTCCATCCTGTAGCTCCAAGTGATCTTGGACACATGCTGGAACAGGAGCAGGCAGCGTCCACCAACGAAGAGCACGCTGAAGAGCATCGTTGCTATGGCCTTGTGCACGCTTGTGTCAACTGGATGGCGCTGAATGCAAAAAAGATGAGGGTGATTGTGTATGAAGGCGGATCTTGGTGCACAGATGACGAGCTCGCGAGTCAAGCTTGCTACAATGAGCCAAAAACCATCTCCGAGGTGAGGAAATTTCTGCAGTGCCTTTCCTTGACTGTGAATGCCAGGACCATGTGTACGATATCCCAGCGAATGGAGAGACGTTCCCAGATGGCATGTGGAGCACGATGTTGAAGACCTGCCCGTTCCTGTCTGGGTGCTCGAAACCTGAGTCTTTCTCTGACACCGAGTCGAATGGGGAGATGAAGCAGGCCATGAGCGCTGTGCTCGAGTTCCATCGAGCACGACAGGGTATGCTCAGGCAGGTTGACTCCTGTTGTATCGATAGGCAGCAAGCGAAGCTTGCATCTTTGAAACGATAGTAATTCATGTTGCAATCTATAAAAAAAGAATACATCTACCCCGCCCCGCTCATCTAGCGTAGGACAAACTCATCGTTGGTAATGGGATCTCTGGGTCTGCCAGGTCAGATTCTTCTGAGGAGCTCGGGTGCAGATGGAAAGAGAACTTCCCCTCCCGACTTCGCCCAAGCTCCATCTGATCTAGCTCCCATTCATGAATCGCCCCATCCTCGTCTGCAGACCATATCCGCACCCCGTTGTGATCTTCGTGCCCTGCCCTCAACACATCAGCACCTCCCCATCCCGCGGCACATACAAGCTACCTGTAAGAGCGTAGATGGTTCTCCTGTGCCCCTTACATGTCATGATGCAGAAGCTTGTTCCTGGCTTCCACAGCCTCACCAGAGAATCGGCAGACGCGGATACCAGCACTCCATGGGACCGAGCCATCCACAGCGCATTGACCGGGGTCTGGCGGCTGTAAGATGTATTCTCTGTCTCCCCTACCCTCGAGTCCCGATGCCCTACGAACTCAAGCGTCATGTTCCAATTACTCATGTCCCACGTCTGGATGATCCCGTCCATCGTGCTGACCACCAGCAAGTTCCCCAGACTTGCCAAGCCGTAAGCAGGGAAGTATTCGAAGTCGTCTGTTTCAAGGACTGTCAAACACTTGAGGTTTTCCAGCGACCAAACCCTGATCGTGCCATCGTTAGATCCACTCACAATGTAAGAATAAGGCTCTTCTGTCTCCAACAGCGCGTAGATTGCGTCAGTGTGGCCTTCGAGGACCCCCAGCGATTGATCTGTGTTTGCATCCCACATTCTGATCATTCCGTCGCAATCTCCTGAGAAGAGCACACTTGAAGAATCTGCGCTTTGTTTCAGCAACAGTGTATCTATCGATCCATGGTGCATGTCTTCGAGCTTGCAACCCTTGTCTTCAGCACACCCGACGAAAGAAACCCGTGTTCTTGAGCGAGTGTGCCATTTCTCCAAAGAGCTGGCAATGGTCCCCATCCATATGAAGTTCTGGTTCACTGCTAGGCTGGAGACGCAAGGTCTCAGAACCATGCATGAATCGCTCTGACTTGGCTCTAACTTGCCCACACACTCCCCGCTCCTCACGTCCCACAGTCGCACGTAGTGGTCCAGTCCACCGCTGTACAGGATTCCACCATGGTACGCCAGCGCCAAGACTGTGTTGTTGTGCCCTAGGAAGGACCTTGAAGGCCCAAGAACTTCTCCCTCTCCTTCCCCTCCTCGCAGCCGCAGCGACCTGGCTGTCAGGCAGAGGGTCAGCGCCATCCGTATGCCCTTGACTCCCAGCATTGGACGCATTTTCGGGTGCCCACAGATCGAGTCCGCCTCAGCATCTTCCATGTTCCCCGGGCGCGGGCCCGCCGAGGCAGGTGGTGTAACGTATACGTTACGGGCGAGAACATTTTAAAAAATTTCGATTCGAACAGGCGTGTAAACAAGTAGCTGCGCATCCGCCATGGGGGCGAAGATGGACAAGGCGGGAGGGGCGATGGAATGGGAGGAAGGGAGTGAGGAGGAGGACGGAGCGACAGTGAGGGAAGATCCGTCAGAGGAAGAAGATGGCGGGGAAAACCAACATGAACAGGACGACGAGTTCATCGTGGGGAAGGAGGAAGGCAGCATCGAGGACGGGAAGGGATCTGTGATGCGTGATGGAGAGGAAGGTGAAGAGAACTCTGAGGATTATGAGGAGAAGTGTGATGAGCAGGCTGAAGAGAAAGATGATTCTCTGGAAAGTGAGCACAATCGTAAAGCTCAAATCGAGGAGGACAGCGATGGAGAAAATGGAGAATCTCAAGACATTTCCAACGATAACAGCGGTAGAGATCATGATGGTAATGAGAAGGGAGTCGATGAAGAGGAAGAGAAGGCCTCCTTCGTGGAGAATCAAAATGTTCTTAGCAAGGACATGTCGGAAAGTGAGCGGCGAGTCGAAAGTAATGCGTCAGCTTCTGATTGCAACGTGGACGGGGTCGAATCAGAGGAGGATTGCAGCACTGAAGCCAACAAGACAGAAGGATGGGAGGCCTTGGAGAGAGAGCAGCATGATAGCTATGGCGGTGAAGGAAGAGATGAAAGCATGGATGCTTCCAGTGATACAAGCGTGTTCATCCCGAGAACTGTCGAGAAGAAGCAGAGGAGGGCGGTCTTCAGTGATGATGAGTCGGAGCAGGAGCAGGAGCAGGAGCAGGAGCAGGAGCAGGAGCAGGAGCAGGAGCAGGAGCAGGAGCAGGAGCAGGAGCAGGAGCAGGAGCAGGAGCAGGAGCAGATGGTTGATAAGAGTGAAGACTGTGAGGGCTACGAGGACGATCAACAGAAGTCTGAGGACACCCAGGCGAGGGATCTGGGCAGGCAGTTCGAACTCCTGATCATTGGAGGTGAGTGTGCATGGAAGGGATGTGATGTGTGGTTGACTTGTGGTGCAGAGATGAACACAAGAGAAGACAGGACAGAGTTGGAAGAGAACAACACAAGAGGAGACAGGAGAGAGTTGGAAGAGAACAACACACGAGTTGATATGAAAGAGCTGGAAGAGAAATTCAGAAGATTCTCAAAGATGTTGAGGTGGGAGACGAGAGATTTCAAGTACTCGAATGAGGGAGCTCGGCCTCAAACGGTCTTGATCGTGGACGAAGAAGAAGTGAAGGAGGATGTGGAGAGGGAGGAGGATCAAGATGCGAGCATGGAGATAGTGAGGAAATCAACGGCGAAGAAGAAGTTTGCCTTCGATCTTTGCAGCTCGGACGAATCGTCGAGCTCGGAAGAGACAGGTGATGGGGGTGCTGGAGACTTTCTCTTCGGACTTACACAGTGGAACAGATGCGAAGACGGTGGTGAAGGAAGAGGTGGAAGTGAAAGTGAGAGGACAGAGTGATTTTGCGCTGCAATGTTGTAAATATGGCAGCAGGCTACACCAAGGAGGAGGATTTTCGTGGAGAGCGACGATGAAAGCGAGGAGGTAGAGGAGAAGGTAGAGGACGGGAGGTTCTAACAAGTAAGTAGAGTGAGGAGCATGACGGCAAGTGCCATGGTGTCAAGGAGGTGAGGAGATGCAGTGGGAGGAGGAGGAAGTGAGTACGTGTGGCAGAAGGAGCGGAGAAGACAACTTGACGGCGAATCTGTAACTTCACAGAAGTGAATTGCTCCTTCTCTCACTGTCGTTCCTTGAGCAGGAGGAGGAGGAGGAGGATCAGGAGCAAGACAGGGAGAGCTTGGAGGACTTCATCGTAGATGATGAATCTGCGTCCTCTTCCGGAGACGATGATGACGATGAAGACGACGACGAATTCTTGGGGGACATTGAAAATCATAATCCTCTCCAGCCCAAGGCCGACAAGAGGGACAAGCTCTTCACCCCTAAAGTGAAGAAGGCTGGATGGAGGTACAGCAGTCTTCGCTTCTCCTTCCTCCTTCTACATTCCTCCACCCCCACCAACACTACCTCCTCCTCCTCCTCCTCCTCCTCCTCCTCCTCCTCCTCCTCCTCCTCCTCCTCCTCCTCCTCCTCCTCCTCCTCCTCCTCGTTCCTTCTCCCATGTGATCAAAGTCCGCTCATTGGCACATTTCCTTCTGGTGACCGCAGTGAGTTCACTCCTTCTCGCGTCGCCTCCAAGACTCCCACGCAGAGGATTCAGCGAGACGAGCAAACTCAAGGGCTGTATGAGGTTCTTGTTGCTTCCTCCCTCCCTCCCTCCCTCCCTCCCTA
>NW_005434621.1:104720-176933 GCF_000315625.1 Guillardia theta CCMP2712
ACTCACTCACTCCAGCCTCCCTCCCTCCCTCCCTCCCTCCCTCCCTCCCTCCCTCCCTCCCTCCCTCCCTCCCTCCCTCCCTCCCTCCCTCCCTCCCTCCCTGTCACCTGAGGGAGGAAGACAGGAGGGAGGAAGTGAGAGAAAGAGAACGAGAGCGAGTTAGAAAGAGAGAGAGGGGGAGGCAGTAAGAACAGCTTCAAAGAGCCCTTGAGTTGCTGCCTGACGATCGACCTTCTCCTCCTCCCTCCCTTAGCATCGTTGCGAGGATTTGTGAACCGATAGCAGGAAATGAACCGACGGATTTTCCAAGGAAAGCTCCCCAAGGATTTGATTATCGGTGTGCTCTTTCAGCATTGTTGGCATCACTCAAATGTTTTGCTTCATCACGATCTTCACCATTGTCACCTTCACTCACTCTCAACTCTTTAGGATGGAGCACTCGGCTCAACACGACGGCGGGAGTGACAATATTCAAGAGAAACAAGAATGTTGGACTGATGATGACTTTGTTGGATATGATGATCACGACTGTGATGATGCTGATGATGATGATGCTGGTGGTGATGATGATGATCATGTTATTGGTGGTTGTGGTGGTGGATGCGATGGATCGAGATTGTTACGATGGTTGTGATAATGATGAAGATGAAGATGATGACGATACTGGTGTTGATGATGGTGACGATGATTTTCATGGTGATGGTGACGATGATGGTGACGATGACGATGACGATGACGATGATGATGATAGTTTCATCTGACAGGGAGGAGGGATCCATGGTTTCGATGTGCACGTCGAGCTCTCCACAAAAGTCATCGACGACACGGAGAAGTTACGGCAGACCCTCTGCCACGGTGAGACTGGAGGCCACGGCTGAGTGAGTTTGTCACCCGCTCCTTCAGAGCTCTGCCATGTCGCCGCCTGGGTCGTCAACGGCACAAGAAAACCTCCGCATGGCAAGGCCTTCAAGTACTGGGCGAGCATCTCGGCTGCCAGGTGTGAGGACGAGACGATGAGAGGAGGGAGAGGGAGGAGGGAGGTGGAGAAGAATGTGGGATAGAAAAGAATTCAGGAGGAGGAGGAGGAGGAGGAAGAGGAGGAGTAAGAGAGCGATAGGTATCCTGGGATCAAGGTTACGACTTGCCACAACTACGAGATCGCCTACAAGTATCGCTATCAGGTCAGTGTTGCCATCGTGGGAGATTGTGGCAAGAGGGACAGGAGGAGGAGGAGGCTGACGATAGGCAGTGCGTGCTGTGTCACAAGGAGTATGGAAGGCATTCCAAGTCAATCAACGTAGAGACTGCGAGGTAGAGGAGGAAGGCTGGAGGGAGAGCTCCTCAGGCAGCATGGCAGATGCGGCGTGTGCCGAGGCACCCTCATGCTACTGCCGAAGCTCAAGGCAGACGGGACGCCATGCGCTGGTGATGGGGACGGAGGGAGGAGGGGAGGATGAAGAGGAGCTGAGAAGGGACATCAGCGAACCCCAACAGCTACTCGCTGTTCGTCAAGAACAACTACACGACGTTGCAAGCAGAGCACCGGGATAAGACGCCAGCACAGGTTAGGACGAGGATGAGGAGACCTGGAGCTAACTCCCTCGCAGATCATGCAGGAGCTCGGAAGGCTATGGAAGGAGAGGAAAGAGATACAAACTGCTTGATGACATCAGGCTGCTGCGATCCAACGCAACAAACGAAGCTCAACCCAGTTCAGAACGAGAGAACAACTGTCAGCAAGGCTGGTGGAGACAGGAGGAGGAGGAGGAGGAGGAGGAGGAGGAGGAGTATGAGACATTTTGATTATTCTTACAAGAGAGCGGGATCGATAGAGTCAAGTTCTTCTGCAGTAGTTGTCACCTGGCTGTCCGAACAGACAACCTCCACTCACCGTATGTCAGATAGCCGTCCCCGTCGAGATCAGCATAGTTGACGAAGAAATCCTGGAGCGAAAGGGTGACGAGAGGGAGGAGAAGACCGGAGGAGGAGCCAAGACCTTGTAGTCGTCCTTGCGAATATTGTCAAGGCGTTTGAGGTGCGACAAGCCTAGATAAAACTGCGGGAGCAGACCCTTCAAAGATTCGCTGGGGAGCTCAACTGTACTTCACCTCCTCGCTGGATATTCTTCCGTCAAAGTTCTTGTCGAAGTGCTCCATCGCTCTGTCTGTGTCTGCTCCTTTCTCAAGCTCGCGCTCCTCCTTGTACTTCTTTGCGGTTGGCCTCATGAACTCAACAAATTCTACCCGCCCATCATTGTCCATATCGAGCTCTGACATGATGTAGTCAAGCTTCTTCGAGTTGGTCTTGTACCCGAGCTGTCATCAACCATCAACGCTCAGTTGACATCCTGACCCGTGTACCTTCTTCAGCCCTGCTTCGAACTCTTCCTTCGACAAGAACCCGCTGTTATCTGCATCGAAAAACCTTGTGGAAGCATCTGTCATCATTGCGAGACATGTGGAAACGCTTGTCGTACCGAAACTTCTTGTGCGATTTGGTGTATTCGGACCTTTCACTCGACTTCATCTCAGCAACAGTTTGATGCAGATCATCGCCCTGATTCACCGTCACGATTCCTTGGGTTACGTAGGTAGGAGCAGAGGTGTATATCAAGGCTACGAGGGAGAGCATGGTGAAGGGAGGCACGAGCAAGGGAGGAGGAAGGTACGAGCAGGGGAGGAGGAGGGTACGAGCAGGGGAGGAGGAAGCTCTATGTGATGCTGCATGAGGAGCTGCTTGACCTTGAGCGCTGCCGCCATCACCACCAGCACCATCAGCCCGCAGCCACGTAGGGCTGCCATGTTTCTGCCACGCAACGAGGCAGATCGGAATGAGGGCGATGAAACGGCGCCCACCGGGCCCGGGCGCTCCGAACCGTGTCCTCGTACTGATTTTTAACTTAACTTTGAGTAAAGTCTTGGTGCCACAAACTTTTGGAGGCGCCAAAATGGGGAAGGGGATGCAGGGGAGGGAGGGGAGGAAGAGAAGGAAGGAGAGGAAGAGAAGGGAGGAGAGGGGAGGGAGGGAGGGAGGGGAGGAAGAGAAGGAAGAGGAGGGAGGGGAGGGAGGGAAGGATTACGGAGAATCAGGCCAAGAAAGAGCAAACAGAGAGTTGAGGTATTCAATGATGCGAGAATGAGAACGGAGGAGAGACATGTCATAGTTTCACATAAGTCTCACTTCTTCTTGACAAACAGATGGCATCCTCTGTCGATCCCCTCTCATTCCTCATCGATCCGTCCTTCGATCTAGCACAGGACGACTCTTTGGAATGGAAAGATCCGTCACGGAACCTGACCCTTACCCTTGAAGAAGTAGCTGACAAGCCTGATCGCACAATACATCCTGGCAATGCAGACGGTGCTGATGAATTTGAATGGGAGGTCAACAGTTTTGACCCTCAGAATAGCAACAGCTTGAGCTATACGCAGGACTACAACAGCCCTTCCTCTCCATCCTTGATAACTGGGAACTGTCCTCCTCCTCCTTCTCCCCCTCCTCTCCACTCCCCACCAAAAAAAAAGTACAAGACTCTCAAGCTTTCAAGTGGTGTCACATGGATTCAAGGAAACAGGATCGTACAGTACTTGTCGCCTGAAGATGCGAAGCGGAGTGGAGTGACTATATTCATGTAAGCTTCAGAATGAAAATAAAGACAAAACATCACTTGGCAATTGCGTTCATAACTATGTTATGATTTCTTGCTTCTTGAAGTTCACAATCCCGCAGTCTGCAACGACTTTGCGCTTGCCATTCTGCTGTAGCAGATGGAAGCTTGAAATCTGCCGAGCTGTAAAGGTGACGTGACAAATTCTTGTTTAAAAGTGTTGATCTGATTGTGTGCTTGCTCACGCTAACAAGCAATCTTTGCAGGAGAGGAGTTATTCGATGATGTGAACGATCGGAACGCTTAAACTCATCGGCCGATATTTCTTTCCTACTTGGTCTGCTTCGGTTTGCCTTTTTTCATTTCAGTCAAGAACACTAATTTCGACCAGCAACGTCGCAAGCAAAAAAACAGTTTTATAACATGACAGAAATATATTTTACAAGACGATGGAGCGAACTCCTCTCGCAGTGGACTCGCCCGATGAAGAGTCATCCTCCTCTATGTGCCGAGGCGTCGATTCAAGATCCTGCTTCGCAAAGGCAAGGTCCGATACAAATCTGATACCCTCCAACGGTAATCTAGGGAATCGAAAAGAAAACATCTCGTTCAGGTCAAGATCTGACAACATTTCTTGGGAAGGAGAGCTTATGTGCGACCTCTCAACCATCATGACATCATCAGCTGAGACAGGCTGAATCTCCTCGTCGACCTGAGGTAAACCACTCGCCAAGACTCTGTCAATGCCAGCATCCGCCTCCTGAGCTGCTTGACCCTCTGCTGTTGGTAGCTGTCCCTGTCTTGCTTCTTCAGCAGGTACTGCTTGCTGCTCGGAAGATGCACGAGGTGATCTGTTTCCTTCTTCAGGTCTCTCCCGTAAGACGAGAGCAGCTGATGCAATGCCTCTGTCTGCCATCTCTGGCATCGGCTCTTCAGATCTCTGCCCCAATGATGCCAGATCCTTCTTATGCGCAAATTTGTATACAGTCATCGACGCACTTACCGTCACAAGGACGCCCACTCCTCCACCGATGAGGCCTAATATGAGCCCAATGTTGATGCGTTTTGTGGGTGCATCAGCTGCAGGAAGAGGAGAAGAGCTCGTCATGGTGATGGTTGTGGTCGAATTGCCTGGAGGCGATGGTATGACCGGAGGGTCTGCTCCCATGGTCATGTATCCCGAAAAGTGCATGACTGCAGCGCGAGTGAGGTTTTTGCCGGGCACAACTTCGCTTTCCTGGCGCTCCCAAGGAGGAAATGCCAATTCGTTGTTGTAGAAGATAGTCGGATTCTTTCCTGCAGGGATCTTGCTGGGATTGAATGGCGTGAAGATCTCGACTGGTTTTTGGAACCGAATTCCTGAGGGCTCGAACTGCACAATAGGTCCAGCAGGAACTATAACACCTGCTTGAGCCCCCACGTCAAGATTCGGCAGCTCATAGACCTCCACAGAGATTGTTAGGCCCTCTCCCAATGCTCCTGCCGGAATGCTCACGCCGATTCCAGCGGCAGAGGTGATCGTTGTGGGCGCAACGGGGTCAACCAACTTTGGCGGAGGGCTCAACAACTCATTCTTTGTTGCAACTTGATTGCATAGGAAACCGAACTGACCTTTGGAGCACACGCACTTGTCACCAACAATTGTGCCGTAGCAGGTATACTGACAGCTGGGTCCAAAATTGGAATCTGCACAGACTTGTGGAGGAAGGTCTTGGAACGAGAGCGGAAGCGTCACAGACAAGGAAGGAACTGGTCGTCCTGGCAAGTCTGCGATACACAAGGAACAATACAGTTGGATATCGACTGAGCTGCTGGGAGTTGGAGGGCTAAGGCTTGCGACTGTGAAAAACAAGTAGTTTTGGTCAGGAATTGTAACATCGACCACAAGGGTATTCGAAGTCTGGTTCCAGGAGGCTTCCCTCGCCACTCCTGAGCCTGACACGTCGATGAGACTCGCGTTTGTGCGTAACGGTAACCCCTGAATTGAGACTTTGATCGCTGTCTGGAAGAAGAAGTTCGCCAGGACTGTGATTCTGTACTCACAATACGAGGCAGTGTAACTCGTGTTTGCAGAAATCTGTATACCCGAAAAAGCAGGCGGAGCAATCAAGGTACATGTCGACTTGGTTGTTATGACGTCGTTGACACAAGTCCAAAGTCTCTCGACCCGGCACTGCGAATTACATCCATCGTAGGAGACAGTGTTGCCATCATCACATCCTTCGTCCCATGCGGTAATCCCGTCACCGCAAACCGAAGCCGCAGTAAACGATGGAGTCTGGGACACTGACTGTTCTATCGTAGACTCACTGCCCATTAACGAAGTTGAAGTCTGTGGCAACATTGTGCTCTGAGTGACCACATTTGACGTCGAAACATCAGGCGCGGTGGGTGCAGGCGTCGTCGTGTCAGGCGCGGTGGGTGCAGGCGTCGTCGTAGACGTCGTCGTGTCAGGCACGGTGGGTGCAGGCGTCGTCGTAGACGTCGTCGTGTCAGGCGCGGTGGGTGCAGGCGTCGTCGTAGACGTCGTCGTGTCAGGCACGGTGGGTGCAGGCGTCGTCGTAGGCGTCGTCGTGTCAGGCGCGGTGGGTGCAGGCGTCGTCGTAGACGTCGTCGTGTCAGGCGCGGTGGGTGCAGGCGTCGTCGTAGACGTCGTCGTGTCAGGCGCGGTGGGTGCAGGCGTCGTCGTAGACGTCGTCGTGTCAGGCGCGGTGGGTGCAGGCGTCGTCGTAGACGTCGTCGTGTCAGGCGCGGTGGGTGCCGGCGTCGTCGTAGACGTCGTCGTGTCAGGCGCGGTGGGTGCCGGCGTCGTCGATGTTGATTGATCCTGTTCAAAGAAGTAAGGACAGACCAACACATGATGACATTCATTGTGACCAGCTTTGTTGTCGATGTCTCGGGCTCTTGCGAGGCCTCGGGCGTAGAGGAGCTGGATGACTCGATCGGCGATGTCTCGGGCTCTTGCGAGGCCTCGGGCGTAGAGGAGCTGGATGACTCGATCGGCGATGTCTCGGGCTCTTGCGAGGCCTCGGGCGTAGAGGAGCTGGATGACTCGATCGGCGATGTCTCGGGCTCTTGCGAGGCCTCGGGCGTAGAGGAGCTGGATGACTCGATCGGCGATGTCTCGGGCTCTTGCGAGGCCTCGGGCGTAGAGGAGCTGGATGACTCGATCGGCGATGTCTCGGGCTCTTGCGAGGCCTCGGGCGTAGAGGAGCTGGATGACTCGATCGGCGATGTCTCGGGCTCTTGCGAGGCCTCGGGCGTAGAGGAGCTGGATGACTCGATCGGCGATGTCTCGGGCTCTTGCGAGGCCTCGGGCGTAGAGGAGCTGGATGACTCGATCGGCGATGTCTCGGGCTCTTGCGAGGCCTCGGGCGTAGAGGAGCTGGATGACTCGATCGGCGATGTCTCGGGCTCTTGCGAGGCCTCGGGTGTAGAGGAGCTGGATGACTCGATCGGCGATGTCTCGGGCTCTTGCGAGGCCTCGGGCGTAGAGGAGCTGGATGACTCGATCGGCGATGTCTCGGGCTCTTGCGAGGCCTCGGGCGTAGAGGAGCTGGATGACTCGATCGGCGATGTCTCGGGCTCTTGCGAGGCCTCGGGCGTAGAGGAGCTGGATGACTCGATCGGCGATGTCTGTACTTGCGTGGTTTGATGTAAGGCTGTGCTTGAGCTGGAAGATTCGAAGGTTGCTGAGCTTTCTGAAGCAGTCTGTGAAACCATGTCATTGCTTGTGAACATGGTGCTGTGAAATTGGGTGACATTCGGTTCTTGGTACATTGTGGTGGTGGTTGGAGCGTAAAATAATGCTGTGCTGGAACTCGAGGATATTGGTGTTGGAGTGCTGCTTGAACTGCTGAATAGAGGAGTTGTCGTCATCTCATGTGTGGATGCTACTTGGTACGCTGCACAGAAAACAGAAGTCATTTCATTTCATTTCATATCAATTCAAAGTCAGTGCAGAGAAAAGACGTTGCTTTATCGAACTTCAGCAGGAATTTACCATACAAAGAAGGAAACAAGAATAAAATGCAAATAAGTAGAGATTACTAACCTTGAGTTTGGTTTGCATAAAGAATGAGAAAGAGAAGAGAGAAGACCGCCGAGGAGACTGGCTTTGCACCATCACGCATCCTACTTTCCTCCCGTTTCCTCACCTCCCTCGCCATTGTCAAATCAACCACCCACCCCTTCACCTCAGACACGTCGTCAACAAGGTGGTAGCACCAACTCAATACACACCCGTACCACCCTCAAAGGTACTGAAAAGGAGGGGTATTTTGTAAACATAAGTTGACCCTTGCCCCATCTTGACCACCCCCACCCCCCTTGTTGTCTGCTGTACTCTGCAACCAGCTGACCCTACCCCACTATCTACCCCTCACGTCTCCACATGAACCATAATGGTTCTTGCAGTACCCCCTTTGTTTCCCTTTGAAGTACCCCCACCCCTAGTGATAGTACAATTTCTGAGGGACACCTTTATTATTATTTTAGTCACCAGTCCCCACAGCGTTGAAAATTTAAATTTGAAAACTTCTGTCCAAAACTTCAAGTTCTGAAGGAAAATTGGTTGGAATTGACTTTTTTTCAACACAGACCCGAAAAACTAACTGTTCGTCTCGTGAAGTTGTTCAACAGTCCAGTGTACCCGGCAACTGGACCACCCCCCCTTAATCCACTGCCGTACCGGGTACCGTCTCACACTGGTCAACAGCTATTTAGTACCCCCTTATCCAACTGAATGGACCCCCTGGTCAGAGGGGAATTCCGATCAAGTAAACAGGGGTATTCAACTTATCCGTTACAGGTCAGTGGTACGTGACGGTTCCCTAGTCTGTACTCAAATTTAAGTTAAAATCAGGACGAGGACAAATCTCAGCGGCACCGGGGCCCGGCCCGGGGGCTGCCGGGCCGGGCCCCGGGCCCCGGGCCCCGGGCTCTTGGCCGCCGCAGTGAGCCTTTTGAGAATGCGGGTCGGCGCCGGCCCGAGCCGGGGGAGGCCTGTGCACTGAGATTCGACCGAAAGGAGCTTCAGCACTGGGGAATGCTCAGAGCAGGGAAACCGAGAAAGGCAGGCAGGCAGGCAGGCAGGCAGGCAGGCAGGCAGGCTGGGGGAGGGAGGAAGAAGAGGGGGAGGAGGGGGGAAGGGAGAAGCAACTATGTGAGACAGCTTGGATTCAGTGTGTTCTGGCTACAGATTTCGTGATTCCCTCCCTTATCTGCAGATCATGGCTTCCAAGTTGACAATCAGTGAACAATATGTTGAGTGGGAGATGGGAATGAACTCGGTGAAGGGTCCGAACGTAGATGATGTGAAATCGTCGGAAGAAGCGACAGGTAAGAGCGGACAGCAGGGCTACTTTACTGTTGTTGGTGACGTGCGGGAAGACTGGGCCGAGAGAAAAGCCTGGATGGGATGGAAGCAGGTGACTGATACTATGATGATTAGAGAGAATGGTTGAACAGATGAAAAGCAGAACGACGAGCAGAGAATCAGAGGGCATGCAGCTGCGATTGTAACATGGTGAAGTGAGCTGCTGTCTCTGCTGACTTGCACAAGGTGCTGGATTGGTTGAGATACAATGCTGCTTCGTTCCCAAGTGATGCTCCTCATGCATTAGCATCCTACAAGTGCTGATCGCTTTTGCAGAGTCTCTGTTCGCCTTCACGTCGGAAGCTGTAAAGGCTTTTGCTGTGCCCTCCTCTCTCTTGACAAGTTCAGAAAGGCGCACATCCTTCCTGTCCCTCTCCCTTCTCAGTCCGTTCCCCTTGGTCCGAAGCTTCACCAGGTATGCTGGCTGGGCCTTGCCCGCGCTGACCAGGAGCCTTGCAGCTCGCCGAGGACACCTTGCATCGCGGAGCCCAAAGGGATGAGACCAGTATGGAGGACTTGTCGTCTCACCGTTATTTGCTCGACCAGTCGAGCACTGAAGCGCATGGATGGGAGCCCGTCACGAGCCAGCGATGGAGCTCCAAGTCTCCCCGCTGCTCCAGGAGGAGCCGGGCTTCGGACAACAGCCCCGCAGCCACATGGTCCAAGTCCAGGAGCACGAGAGCTGCCGGGTCGAGGGAGTGTGAGGAGCATGGAGATGATCGCTACGAGAGGATGAGAGATTGGAACGTCACGGTGCAAATCTCTGGCAAGAGCCTCTTCCCCAGTCCCTCCTTGCTGCTGACGTACGGGCAGGTGCTTCACACCAGAAGCGAGCTGGAGGCCGAGCTCACGTTTACTACGGTAGGGCTGAGGATTCCTTCCCCTTCTGACCCGACCAACATCCAGGTATCGACGTGACTGTACAATTCGGAGATGAGACGTCGGATTGCGTCAGCTACACCATTACGCGCAGATTCAGCAGTATGTCCCGTCCGAGCGTGCGAGCTGAGCTGAGCCCCCTGCAGGATTCTTGTTCCTTCACCTCCAGCTCCTCCGAGAGTTTCCCCAGCTACGCCTCCCGCACATCGAGGGAGGTCGAGATATGATCAGCTCCACTTGTCAGTTCTCACCTCACTGTGCAGGCGGATGGAACATCTTCCGCCATCAGCTGAGCGCGGACTTCATAGCGGAGCGGATGATTCACTTGCAGCACTACATGAGGTTGAGATACTCCCTTGTTGGCGAGCCCCCGCCTCATGCCATCCTGCAGCGAGCTCATAGCGCACGAGGAGGCGAGGTTGAGCGAGTCAGTCTTCGAGTTCCTCGAGCTCAACTCATGGCAAGTCCTCCTGGAGTTTAAGTTGCTGTAAATTCTCTGACTTTGCTCGTGAAGCTTCCAGGTGGTAGGAACCTTGTACGAGTAGTTCATTGAAATTCATTTCCTCATCTCTTGCTCGTGATTCGACAACATGGACTGGCCTCCCCTGGCCCTGAGCATGGTCTGTCCGTGGAGGAGCAAGAGACTTCTGCTGTTGCTGTCTGCAAGCCCGGTCAAATGCCGGATGAAGGACCTTTCTTGTCCTCACCTTGACAGTTCCTTTCGCTCCCGGGGAAGGCAGTTGCTGTTTCGCTAGAGGAGAAGTTAGAGGACGGAGCCTTTCGGACACTGGCAGCACTTACTCTTGAAAAACTTGGCAAGTGCCTGTACCAGTCAGCCAGAGTTAGCAAGGAGGGAAGGGTGAGAAAGGTGGAGGACCTGGTAGCAGGGGCCGAAGCTCGTGGGAGAATCAGCAGTGAGCTTATCGCGAATCCAGGAAGTGATCTGGACTCGGAATCAGGACCCCAGATGTTTCGAGGGTGTCTACCTTGCATCTGACGTTGGAGCCCTCGTAGCGCGAATCTACAAGCAGAATGGCAGCGTAGTCGGCGATGTGGCGGATCGCTCGTCCGATGCACTAACAGCAATTGAGAAGGAGCGAGTATCTCAACTTCACCCTGACCTGATTGACTGCCTTCATGCACATATTCTGATAGTACGCCTGTCCAGCCTTGGCCCCCGTCAGTGTCGGAGAGGATTTGGAATCCTCGCCCTGGGAGAAATAAGAACAAAGGACTCGAGCGCATTGGAACGACCACAAGTTCTGTCACTGGCGGCAGACTCTCGACATACTTGATCTTCTCCAGCAGCCGTGGGTCTCCCCTGCCAAAATGATAAGACAGCTGTGTGGGAAGTGAATGTTAAGTGGAGTTGCTGAAAGAGCAGTGAGATGGACCAGAGGAGGAAAAGAGGAAGAGAAGATAAAGAGGGAGGAAGGAGGAGGTTGGCACGGCCACAAACCTGTTTGCAAACGGCAACCCTACCACAATGACACATCGGCCAAGCTCGTCACTGTCGTAATCATAAATCAAATCATCGCAATCCAGGGCAAGCTCGTTGACTACCTGAAGTTGATCCCTTCGCTTAACTTTCCTCCGACTACACATAGTAGGATTGCTCCTGTCACTGGAAACCGATCGGTCACCCTGTTCAATATCCGAGTATCAACCATACATGACGAATCCTTCGGGCTAGTATTCTCGGTGCCTTGGGTTCGAATGCACTCCTCGTATTGTCTGAGGACAGCTTCTACCTCTCCACTCGACCTGGGCTCACGAAAAATCTTTTTCTTCTTCGCGATCTTATCCACCAACCCCTCCGTGGTCCAGTACGTCCAAAGCTGCAAGCAAGGGTGAGCAGAGATCACTTCACAACATGACGCAAACCTCTTCCTCGTAACTGTAAGATGGAAGGAAAACCACGATTCCATCTGGAGTCAACCCACAAATGTTGACGATCAGTCTTCCAATCTCTGATTTTTGCGTTGGATCTGATCTTGTTCCGTGGCGAAAGTCAAACTTGAGGCCCGTCGGTCCAGTGGATACTGTGAGCGGCAAGATGTTCTCTTTGGGGATGACATGCCCGACTGATAGCGTGCGGAAACGTGAAGGCTGAATGGATGGCATGAGCTGTTGAACATACTCCGCCATTGGCTGCATGGTGCCTCCAGCGAGCACGACCGAATGAGCCTGCTGCAAGATCTCCTTGAAGTGAGTCGATGCATTCAGCAGCTGGTACGACAGACTCAGTTTGCCCGTCGCTTCATCTTTGTACAGTGTTATCTTTCCATCCTCCTCGAGTTGGGTCAGGCAATAAAAAGGATTGAAGAGGCTGGACGATTGAAATTTGAGAATCACCAAGCTCATCTTCGCCATCAAATCCAGCCTTCTCATGATATTCGGCCAGCCGCTTTTCATAGAATCCATGCAGTTTCTGCAATATTTTTGACTTGTCGAAATATCGCAGCAACTGGAAAAAATTTACATTATCGATGCCTGCCATGATACAAAATTCTGCAACTGATACAGTTTTGCCAACCACTGGCTTCCCCTCCCCCGAAGTTTTCTTCAACGATCCTTTCTCAGATCCTTTTGACTCACTGTCGATCATATACTGATCCAATTTCTTCAGAACCAATATGATCAGCCTCACATTCTCTGCGTTCTTTGCCGACAAACGTGTGCAGAATCTCTCCAAGTAGTCTGAGAACAGCGACTTGAGGAGTGTGATGGCGGAGTAGGACAACGTCGAGCTGTGCGTAGTCGTTACTGCCTCGATCAAATTGTGAGCTTCATCGATTATTACAACATTCCCTTCCAGTTTCAACCCCAGCGCTTCTCTAGTCGCCTTATGAACCAACGAAGTATAAGGGATCGTCACCAGCTCAGCTGCTCGGATTGCTGCCCTAGATGCGTAGTAAGGACAGCATTGCACTTTCTTGCCATTTTCTACGATGTCCTCGATGTCTTGAACTCTTGCCAAGATCATGTCACGCAGATCTAGCTGACGATCCTGGTCATAAAATGGACAGTTTGATTTCTTCTTCTTCGCTTTCAATGCAGACGGAGCATCCTCAATGTTTGACTCTGTATCCTCGACGCCTTTCTGTAAATCCAGGCAAGCTGCATTGATCCTTGTGCTTGACTTCAAACTAGATACCTTCGGGTTTATGCACATTCCTTTCCGAGATGCTAGCGAAACAGCTTTCAAGTCCTTACCCCATTGAGTTCTTTTGACCTCATTCATAAATTGCGACAGCTGCGAGTGTGTCCTACTGCAGTAGATGACCTTCCTGACGTCGTATTCATCTTCCAGCCGATCCTCATTCTCCGGTTTTTGAAAAAGCGAATCCAGGGCCGATCGAAGTATCTTCTGATCATCGTTTTCTTCATCTGAGAGCAGCAACTTGACATCATCCTTGTTATGATCGTTTGCCTTTGAGCTGTCCCCTGAACCACCACTTGATCTCTTGGAATGAAATGTAGGTTTCGATGCTTTGTGGTCTTTGGATCGATGCATAGATCTTTCTCTTGCGTCATCAGCCATGCGCTTTCTGGCTGTGTCTAGCCGATCCTTCTCCATACTGATCGCCATATCTCTCTCTTGCTTTTCTCTCTTCCGTGTGTGTTCGAGTACCCAATCTGGGACGTCGTCATCTTTCAAGCCCATGTGTGTCGTGTCTTCCTTAACGTAGACAGGATTCTCTTTCAGCCACCTCAAGCTGCTGCAAATGAGACTCATTGACTTTCCTGTTCCAGTGGGGCTCTCGAAGATCCCGACTGCGCCGTCACATAGGGCCCCGTACACGGCTGTCATAAGTTGCACCTGGGCAACAACGACTGAGAAACACATAAATACACCAACAGCTCAGACCTGGACAGTGTACGGAGAGAATGGAAACTTGAATTCTTCGATTCCCTATGGCGCCACCAGGATCAGCAATTTGAAAGGGGCATCTGCCATATTCACCATCTTGAAGTTATCACAAGGGTTCGCCTTGAATCTTAGCTAGTGAAAGATTCTCATTCCTTCAGGTCTGCGACAAGTGATTCAGATGCTAAGGACCATCGGTGAATAGGTCAAATCGACCATTCAGTCGGGTGCAGGTAAAAATTAGGCATCCGATCATCAAAGACAAGGTTTTGATGAGATCATGAGATATGGAGAGGAAAGAGGAGGGGATTAGAATTGAGGGAAACAGGCAGGAAGAAACAATGCAACCGCCCGCTCTCTCCTGTCCTCCCTCCTCCCTCCTCCCTCCCCTCCCCCTCCTCTCCGTCTCTCTCGGGTATCTGGCCCTCTGGCTCCTCCCTCCTCCCTCTCCCTCTCCCTCCCCCTCTCCCTCCCCCTCTCCCTCTCCCTCTCCCCTCTCCCTTTCCCATACCTCAATCGCCTGCGTCCATGCATTTCTGTTTTCCCGCCAGGTACACTAAAATTTCCCGCCAAACTCCTAAAATGGGGTGGGGTATGCAGAAAGCCTTCAAGTACCCTGTGATTCAAGCAATTTTTGGTCATATGGATAGGGTGGGGGTGTAAAATGATTATGCAACAACGGGGGTGGGTGATGACGATCTTCCGAAGAATCTGTAACGGAAAGCAACATTCCGTTGCATGGGGTAGGAAGCAATCTAGGACCCCCCCCTTTTAGAACTTTTCATGTTTCACCACCCGTAGACATCTAATACGCTACCCCCCTTTGTGACTATTCTTCATATGATTGTGTACCCGTCCCGTTCGTATCATAACTACCACCCACCCTGGATTCACCGCCACAACAACCCTACCGTACCATGAGCCTGCCTTACTGTGATTTTTTTCCTTTTTGCGCCAAATGCCCTTCCAATGTTTTGCTCGCAGTTCTCCTTCTCACACTCTCTCTCTCCTCCTCACCTCCTCCTCCATTGAACTTCTCATGTACATGTATGACTATGACTCCTCCTCTCCCATCCTCCTCTCCCCTCCTCCGTTCCCTCCTGTCCTCGTTCCCTTCATTCACTTGTGACCTCGTTTCCCAGCTGCTCTCCTTTACTAATGCTGTGTACATCACATATCCTGCCCTTGTGTCTGATATCAGAATCTTTCATCATCATCATCATCACCACCACCACCACCACCACCACCACCACCACCACCACCACCACCACCACCACCACCATCTCCATCCACTGACATTGACAGCGAATCAAAATTGCATGTTCTTTAGCACTGAAATTTGCTAGGAACCGATTTAATCATCGTGAAATTTCAATATTCTATTCATCTTTTGTTATGGTAACCCTTTAAACAGGCTGCTGGGACCAACCTCTACAGGCTTTTCATGCAATGAGTGGTCCCAAACACACTAAGTGAGCTGTGGCAGGCCTGGATCTTGTTGTTCATGTATGTTTGACTTTATCTCAGGACTGGAAGAGGTACTGCGATCATTCGGAACAAGAAGAGCCCAACCAAGTGCATCACAGTGGAATCGAGGAATGGACAGACCAGAGACGTGACAGTGCCGAAAACACGGAATGATGTGCCGAAATCCGAGAGAGAGTCAGCATTAATGTCCCTCCTTGCAGGGTTCTCCCCGCCGAATTCGGTGATTTTTCTATCTTCCTTTATCCGCCAGACTTAACCTACCGAACGACTGTGTAAGGATGTGCCTGAAGGTCTGATTGTTCCTTTGGTGCAGGGAGGAATGCAGGGAAAGCTGGTCCGGGGCACAAGCAGAAGTCGAGCGCTCGTGGATGCTGCCACCAAGGACCCGGGATCGTTGAGCTTGAAGAAAGCTGCGATCACGAGCAGCCCGACAAGTCAAAGAACTCCTGTGAGCGATGGTAGTCGAGCGCACCATGGAATGCCTGATCTTTGTGCAGTTGACGGCGATCAAAGCTCAAAATCAGATTGTGGACCGCCAGGCATCAGAACCATCGTTCCCCGGGTCCAGCCCGTCAAGGTCTGCTGTGAAGGGATCGACCTTGCTACAGGTCTGTTCCTTCCTGCTCGTCCGGAAACTTGAGGTTTTCCCTGAAGATGGGTTGCAGAGGGGGCCAGACCCGGCGTCTAGGTTCAGATCGTCGCTGGGGTTCGATGAGAGGCCGAGGTCAAAGCTCAGGATGTGTAGAGAGGCAGCTGGTCCCGGCGCTTCCGAGGGGACGCAACCCGCACGTGAGAAGCGGAAGGCGCTCAAGTTCTCGGATCCACCTCGAGACAGCAAGGCGCAAAAGTGCGACACGATCGACTTGACGTTGGACTCAGAGGGCGAGGGGGATGAAGCGGAGGAAGACCTAGTCACCGAGACGGCACCCAGCCTCGATGATCTTATCCTCATCACTGGGTCGAGCTCCACGGGAACATCAGATACTCTTGTAGATCGAGGCTGCCTGACGAGGAAGGAGCTCGAAGGTGAGTGATATTCTGTGCTGTACCACTGTCCTGGGCTGATCCTGTCCTACTCAGCTCTCCAGTCAGCTGAGCAGGAGATGACTTGCGATTTCCTGGACAGCATCTGGGTCGGACGAGACACCTTCATCCGAGAAGCTTGCAGATCCAACAAAACGAGTAGCAGGAAATTATCCAAAGGGAGCCAGAGGGTCTCCACGATCTCAGTGGAAGGGATGGGAAATTTTGCCATCACGGCCAAGGAGCTTAAGTGTCTGCTGGACAATTCCTGGTTGAACGACGAGATCATCAACTCCTACATGGCTCTGCTGCGCCTTAGGTCGAAGATCCATGAAGGGCTGAACGACACGTCCTTCCCTCGATGCGAGTTCTTCAGCAGCTTCTTCTACGCCATCCTGCGTAACGCCAAGGTTCGGTGGAGGGCCCTTATCGAGCAGCGCTGACTGCCATCCAGGGCGGATACTCTTACAAGAATGTGGAGAGGTGGGGGCGGAGGAAGAACTTTCTAGAGTGCGACCACATCTTGTTTCCCATCAATGTTTCGAACATGCACTGGTGCCTCGCCGTGGTTTCCCCGAGGGACCTCAAGATTGAGTGAGAGGCTGATGGCGAGAAGTCTGGCGTGCGACTGAGGGGAGCTGGCAGGTACTACGACTCCATGGGAGGAGAGAACAAGACCTGTGTTGACCTTCTTGAGAGTAAGAGGAGGAGGAGGAGGAGGAGGAGGAGGAGGAGGGGTTGAAGGTCAGCGGTGACTTGGCTGTCAGGGTACATGCAGGATGAAGGAGCATATCGCAAAATAGAGCATTTTCAAAGTTCCTGGAACAAGTTCTTTCGAGGCCCTCCCGATGTCAGCCTTGCTCTGTGCCCCGCTCTCCTCTCACCCGATGACCAGGTGCCGGAACAGAAGGATGGGTCAGGATGTGGAGTGTTTGCATGCGCGTTCGCTGACTGCATCAGCGCTGGCAAGGACGTGAAAAGTTTCGAACAGAACAACGTCTCGAGCATCAGGAGATGTATGTCGTCGCTGATCCAGTCCTGTGACATGTAGCAGTATTCCCCCTCGTCTTTCTCCCCTTCGACCTCTTCCTTCCTCCTCTCCTCCTTGGTCACAGCTTATTGTTTAGTCTCCCCCATCTCCCCTCAGTTTCCTTCGATTTTCGTTTCCTTTCATTGAACTGCTTAGTTGATAGACATAAACCTCCTCCCCCCGCCCTCCACCTTCCTCCTGCTCTTCACAGAGCTCCTTCATGGGCAGAGAGAGGCACTTGGTCAAGGACAGTGACGGAGACGGCCGTCTCCTCCTTGTATCCTGACAGCGGCAGCCGGAAGGAAGCAGTAGTGCCGTACTTGGAGTAGGGAGGAGAAGTTCTTGACGATATCCTAGGAGGAGGTGAGAGAGTGCAACGCCGAGAACATCTGTCTCACCTCCTCGCGGGCGCGAAGCAGCAGAAGTAGATCGAGCAGATCCTGCATGGCGTTAGGGAGCTGAGAGCAGGCGTGGAGGATACTCACAGGAGAAAGAAACAGATGAAGAGCAGCATAGGGAGCAGCCATGAGTTGATAGCAGCCACGAACTCCCTCCAGAAATTGCTCCTCCTACGACTAGAAGTCAGAGCGCTACTTACTAGTTGTCACCTATCCCACCTGCTGTTATCTCCTGGTATCGCCCCCAGCGCCCTCTGCGCATCCCTCCCACTTGCAATGGTGGAGTTGACAAACGCGTTGAACACAGCGTCCCAGTCCGTCTCGCACTCCCCTTGCTCCCCTAGTCCGCATCCTCGCCTCACCTTCCTCGCCTCGCACGTCAAGCTGCTGCATGCTGCACAGACGCTGTCCGTGGTGGTTGTGCACTCGCCTCTGGCATACTCCTCCCTCCCACACGCCCTGCATGGAGAACACTCTGTGCGGTAGGCCGAGTTAGAAGCAAATGAACCGCTCGGGCAAGGGACGCATTCCCCCGCTTCACTTCCTCCGCATCCCCTTCTGTACATCCCTGGGTTGCACGAAGCGCAAGCAGTACATATCCTGCTGACCAGCTGCGAGCACGTCTGCAAGGCGTACTGGCCAGTAGGACATGGCGAGCAATCTGTGCCGGAGGTGCCGGAGGGACTGGAGGACGTCTGTGCGTTCCCTCCTGGGCCTGACTGCGTGCTCTGCTGAGGCCCCGAAGATCCACTCTGCCCCCCCCCACCACCACCCGCATTTCTGCCATCGTGACCGTCGGCAATGGCGATGAGACCTGATCCGGGGTTGAAGCACCTGCAGGCGAGAGTCAACTCCTCCTCCTGGCCGCATCACTGTACAAACCAGGTCGTCGATCCTTTCACTGTGCTGGATTGGCCGACCTGTCAAGGAATATCACCAAGGTGACAGCAGGAGACCGAAGATGGTACCAAGGCGATCCATAGGGGGGGCGGAGTCTGCCATGGAGAAACAGGGCTGGGAGGAGTCGCTGGCTCCATGGCAAGCGATTGAGTCACCGTCACTTGACCCGACTGACGCCAAGGCCGAGGGGTCAGCGGAGGCGGGAAGCAGCGAGGAGGCAACAGACCTGGTCCGCCAGAGTCTCTACGGTCGTTGGGATGCCGGAGGCATCAGCAGGAAGGAGCTGTCCAGCAGGTTTCGCTGCGTAACAATCGGCCTTGACAAGACCAGGGACCAGGAACACGACCTGACGCATGTCAACGCCCCCCCCACCAAGCAAGACGGATCACCGCACCTTGACTGAAGTGTAGGTGGGGCAGTACGAGAAGGAGCAGGAGGGCAGCGCGATGGCCGACATGAAGGTTCCGTCTTTCATGCCGTGCACGCCGAATTCCAAGGTGTATGAGATCTTGATGTTCAAATCCCTGATCGCTACTACGTCTTCAGGCCAAGCATCGATGGCCAGCCTGCAAACGGACAGCCCAGGGTTGTCGTTGCTGCTCAAGACTTCTTGCGTATGAGGAACCTGGAGCACGCAAGGTCAAACCCATAAAGCAGGAGGGATGGCAGACATACTGCAGCTTCGTTGACGACGACCTTGACGTTGGAGATCGCGCACTGGAAGAAAACATCGCGGTACATCCGTCTCACTGCAAACTCTCGTCGCACAGTCGACTCCTCCACCACATGCTGCATGTTATGTCCATCCAAAGTCACCGAAGCTGACCACTCCATAGCCCTTGCTGCCAGCTCCGAGCCCTTTGAAGCATCGTTGATCAGCATCTCTAGGACAAGGCTGTGATGTAGCGTATCATAGGTCCCCGCTGACAGGATCTCTGCAGAATGGAGTACCAGTGTCACGAGCAGCAAGCTCCTCACGTCCTTCATCTTCAAATCACGCCGCTGAAACTCCCTTAGCCAAGACACACTGATGAAAAGATTCGGGTATTGTCAAACCATCACCGGAGGTAGGATGTCTGGAGCAAGAGCCTCAGTCAGCTTGTCTGTGGCTGTCCTCCGAGCAGCCGCCCCTCTACCTGCTTTCCGACTTCACCGCCCTCCCCCCGATATAGAAACATGGCCGGTTGACTAGCGGAGCCGCAGAACCGAGTGAGTCGGGCCAGCCCTTACTGACTGAGTCACGAGTCAACTCAGTCCGGCCGCGATCCCGGTCCGCTGAGGCTCACAGCCCGGCGGGCTCGGACCGTGGCCCAGATCATCCGGGAGCCAGATCCAGGAGCCCCCACCGGCTGGTGAGCCCCAGCCTCTGTGACTCGCAGGTGCCCGTCCGGTCGCCACCGCACTGACACTGCCGACCGCCCGGGGCGGCCGGCCCGGCGGCCGTGACACCGACGGTCGCCGCCGTGACTCGGCGAATGATCGCTGGCATCCCGGGCGCGCTTGGGACAGCAGTCGGCAGGATGATGTCTGCTGAGTACCGGGGTTGGTTCAACGTCACATTTTTTAACGAGTCTCGCACCGCGGCCGGCGAGCGTGACCGTCTCCCGGCCGGCACTGGGCCATGCCGGGCCCGGCCGCACTCAGTGATACTCAGGCATTATGCTCTTTTCAAGGGATAAGAACCCCTACTCGTGACTGGCCTCAGTTTACTACCGGGTGACCGGGGCCGCGGGAGCTCAGTGATCGGGGAGAAAAAAACCTCTTCAAGTCAGGCTGTCGAACCTTTTCAACCGTGCCCTACCCACCGGGCCCCATTGATCTAAGTTTGTGGGAGGACAACGGGGTCCTGAAGGCAACTTGCTATTCCCCCGGCATCTTTTTCTTACGGGAGAGGCCCGGCGAGTTTGACTGTCAGTACCCCACCCCCCTCTGAACGAGGCTGCCAGTACCCGATACAGTACCCCCTGACCCCCCAGTGTGATTCAATGATTGAACGCCCCCTTCAACCAGGGGTCATCGCAACTTTACTGTTCAATGGGGACCGCGCGACCGGCCTGTACAGTACCATGGCACTGGATGGTGAAGATTTCCTCTTACCCTCCCCCTGAAATATCGCAGAGGGCCTTCGCTTCCCATCATGTTCCCGCAGGCATCTTTGGGCCTTCCACCTTCCAGGACCCCCTTTGGAACCGCGGCCCTCTTGCGTCCCTTTGCCGGTAGTAACGACTCCCCACCCTCAGGCCCTACCAGGTACGGGTTCCACAGGTCACCGTAGTACCCCAATGATTCCTGGCAATTATTGGCAGTACCCCCACCTTTGTATAGATAGACCCAGGCCTTACTACCCGTGGAATTGAGTTGCACAGACAACCCCACCCCCATGGACCATGGGACCCTCCCTAAGTCTTGGGACTAGTGGAGGCAGCTGCGACTGGTCGCTGCAAGGGACCGGCGGGCCTACTAAGGTATAGTCAAGGAAGTTACGCCCGTAAGACCCATTGGCATGCTCCTCGCCGTCCTCGCCCTCGCAGTATCGCTTCTGCTTGCAGATGCTTCTTGTCCTGAGTCCTCTCAACAAATAGCAAGATTCCTGCTCGATAAGACTAAGTTTTCACCCATATTCGCGTCCTTCTGATCGGTCGAACTGCTGCATCTTCCTCAAGAGTGTATCTTTGACGATTCATGTGCCGTATCTCCTTTTTCATTGCTTTAAAAGGCCCTTGCGGTATCATTAGAAGGTCTCAGCATATAGGTCGCTGAAACTTCATTCATCACGGCTTAGAACAACAATTACTTGCATGGTTTACATGCAATATCACGCTTGTTTGCATGTCCATGCCAATCCATGGGTGTGACAATCAAAGTTTTGTCTCTCTCTTGATTATCATTTATTTGCCAATCGTTGTACATAGTCGCACATGGCAAGACAGATCTCTTCCTCCATATCAACTTTAGAGTTCTTAGATAGCCTGTCACCAGCATGCGCCTTGTGATCAAATACTCTCTTCTTCCTCTCTTCTCTCTGTTGTCATACTCGAGCTAATAACATGTCCTTTTGCAGCAGCTGAAGCATGTCAAGCATCACCTGCGATCCTGCCATTTACGGCGAATGGTCAAGAGAAAATCAGTTCTGCGTTGAGAAGTCTCTGATCACCTTGGACGGCATCAAGTATGTGCAACTTGTCATGGTAACGAGTTTGTTTTTCATGCTTGTTTCTTGCATTGAAATCGCGAGACAGGCGGTTGTTTCTGCATGTCAGGTGTTCTTCATGGTGACACGAGCGCCCAAAGTCCCATGGGAGGCAATCTATCTCCCGACAACAGAGATGATTACATACAGCTTGGCTTTCACTGGCAATGGTTACATCCGAGTTGCTAATGGAAAGTACCTTCCATGGGCCCGTATGGCTTCATGGTTATGTACTTGTCCCATCATGTTGGGTTTAGTGAGCAACATGGCGCTGGTGAAATACAAGGTAACAACGAATGACATGCATATCTTCTTTCAATGATTGTTGTTGTCAGAGCATCCCTTTGAATCCAATGATGATCGCGGCAAGTAGCATTTGCACCGTATTCGGAATTACTGCATCTGTCGTTCTCGATCCCCTGCATGTATGGCTATATTGCTTCATCTCTTCCATCTTCTTCATTTTCGAGATGGTTGTCGCGTTTGCAATCTTCGCGATAACAATTCATGATTTCCAAACAATCGGAAGCCCAATGTCACTCAAGGTGGTTGAAAGACTGAAACTCATGCGTATAGTGTTCTATGTATCCTGGATGGCATACCCTATTCTTTGGAGTTTTTCTTCTACAGGAGCGTGTATTATGAGCGAGAACACTAGTTCAGTGCTGTATCTTCTCGGAGACGCTCTTTGCAAGAACACTTACGGAATTCTCCTGTGGGCCACAACTTGGGGGCTCCTGAATGGAAAGTGGGACAGGGATTACGTCAAGGGCAGGAACGTGGACGGCACTTTGATGCCAGAGTATGAGCAGGACTTGGAGAAAGGGAACACAGAAAGGTACGAGGACGCAAGGGCAGGAGAGACCTTCGAAGTCAAGATGTTTGGAAGGACCTTGACCTCTGTTAGGAGGTCCAGGAGGAGGCCCAGGCGCGACATCGTCTTCAATGGCGGCGACCGGAACAGGTTGTCGGACTCTGACTCGGAGAGGAGGAGGAGGAGGAAGAAGTACCAGCGCAAGGACAGCGAGTCGGAGAACTCCAGCGACGAGAGCATGGGCTCCGAGCATGAGAAGAACAGACGCAAGGGCAAGAAGAAGAACAAGGAGAATCGCAGGTCGGCACCTCCCAAGGAAGATTCAACCTCCGACACACTCCGAGACGCCGAGATCAAGAGGATTATGGACCTCATGAAGCGAAATGCTGGCAGCGACATTCCCGGCCTTGATGGCGATGGAAGGCTGCGAGATGATGGTGGTCTCATACCCACGAGGAACGAGGAGCATGATGATTCGGCTTAGGAGAATGAATTCAAGCATCTACACACCTGCCTCTCCCCCTCTCTCCTTCTCGTCTTTTCGCTAGTGGCTGCGGTCGCTAGAGCTATTTTACACTTGCAACCTTGTACCACGCAAAGCTTCTTCATGTTGCCATCACTGAGATTTTCTCACTGACACGTCTCCCTGAAGCTTCATGATGGATTCTCCTCACCATAATTTCACGATTACGTTGGTCCTTCCATCCCGCCTGAAGGCATGATCGTTTCATCTCACAAGCCATCTCATGTGTCAACATCCATTTCCCTTCCTCCCTCCCCCACAGCGTCTCCCTCCTCCCTCCTTCATAGTCCACATTCCTTTCGTTCCTTCCCCCGTCTCCTCTACGGATCAACCCGGCAATTCTCCCCGCATCGGATCCCTTCTCGCATTCTACCGCCATCCTCGTACCCTCCTTTCTTCCTCAGTCTTCCCTCGCATCCTCTGCCATCTTCCCTCGCACATCCCACTGTACAGGCTTGCTCGACCCGCATCCCTGCCCCCCCCCCCCCCCCCTCTCAATAAATAAGAACCCCGCACTCCAGTGGGCGCATCTCAAAAGCGATTCATCCCTGCCCTCCTCCCGTCCTCCTCCTCCAGCCTCCCTAGCAGGAGCGACAGCTGATCTTGCCTCGTCTCCTTCTTGTCCTCGTCCCCTCCATTGCGCCCACAACTCGACCGTATCAACAGTCAGCAATGCTGGGAAGAGCTGTTGCCTTCGCTTTCCTCCTCCCCCTCGTTCATTCCTTCAGCCTGCACGGACTTGGTGCAGTGCCGCGATCGTTGCCCAGGAAGGGCCATGAATGTCGCAACCATCGCAGCACAGTCTGCCTTGCAGGCTCTCGGGCATTGTTGCTTCCCAAGCCGTGCAGCTGGTACGCCATGTCCGGGGGGCATCACGACAAGAGGAGGAAGGAAGCCAGGAAGTTGAAGATAGTGAGAGCACACCTTGTCATTGTCATTGCTCTCCCTCCCTCCCTCCCTCCCTCCCTCCCTCCCTCCCTCCCTTGCTCATCCCTTCTCCGCCTAGGGGGACGTTCCGGCAGGGAGCTCTCGTGTGAGCAGGAGGCAGTCGGCCACATCGGGAAACCTGCGACTGACTCGGTCGGACATCGAGTCAGGCCTCGCGATATCGGGGACGAGCAGCAAGTTCTTTCGTAAGCTGGTAAGGCACTGCGAGCATGCCATGACGACAATCATCGGCCTCCTGTGATGTTTGCAGATCCCCTTGCGCGACATCGGCATCGAAGGGGTGGAGATCGACAAGAGAGATGACGGCGATCTTGAGGTAAACCTCCTGCTTCTCTCCATGGTGCCTACGGCAATACTTCTTCTCATGTGATACTCCTCTGCAGATTGACATCGAAGTCCAGCAAATGGCTTCGGAATACTTCCTCAAGGTTCACATGCAATCCCATCTACTCTGCACTTGCAACAGGTTGGTCCTCTCGTGAGGATGCTCTAGTTGCTTTGTGCTCTTCTTCTGTTCGCTTTTTCTCCTTCTGAGAATTCACCAAGATGTCTAGAAGAATTTCATCTTCCCATCTCAAGTGATTTCTCGCTTGTGCTTGCATCACGGCGGAAGCTCTGTCAGGTGAGGAGCAGAAGGTCCGCTTGGTTGGTGTAACCCTGCGTTGCAGATCGCGAAGAGAAGGGCAGACGACGTGAGTGAGATCTCAGAGAACAAAGGTTTGGCTTTGCGCCTGCGCACGCTGCTGAAACCTGAGTAGATCTGGTCGACGATTCCATCATTGACTTCTCAGCTGGCATCAACTACATCGATCTTGACGTAGATATTCTCTCTGCGCAGCTTGCTCTGATGATAGCGTTGCAGCCTGAGGTTGGAGAGTCGCTAGGAGGAGCGATCCCCCTACGAAAGGTCTGTAGTCCAACCTGCAAGGGTCGCTGCGCTACATGTGAGTCAAACGACCTGAGCCTTCCTACGCAAGATGGAAGCCTGACTGACTTCTGGTGAAGGTGGGCAGAACCTCAACCTGCCAGGGAACACATGCCGATGTCGCCGTGTGCCACAGGAGGAGAGACAAAGTACAGGTGCCCAGAGCTCTTTTCACGCTCTCATATGCGTCAAAGACCTCACAATGTCTTCACAGGCAGTCTCAACATGGCAAATCTGCAGAAGCTTGCATCTCTGCGACGGCAGCTGAAGCAGGAGGAGGACGAGAAGGAGGAGGGCGGAACATGAGAGTAGTGCCGATAGAATAAAGCACATGTCTTAAGCATGGACGAAACAAGTCCTCGGTCTACACGGACCCACGGTTGTATTTCTACGATGCGAAGGGTTTTAATAGATGTTGATGACATCTCCGAGCCACTCGTTCTGGTACTCGGTGGGGTCGACAGGCTGTTCGTACAAGCCGAGTTAGCTCTTCTTATTCTTCCTCTTCCTCCCCCTCCCTCTCTTACCTCAGTGATGTGGTAGGTCACTGGTGAGTCATCGAGGTCGTCGTAGATGTTGTCGTAGACGCCGCTGGGCATGCCCTGGAAGAAGGAGGGCATGCCGTCACACCAGTGTCCACCCCAGGTCCATGGAGCATCATCGAGCATCGAGGATCTCTTAACGATCTTGAAGAGGGGAGAGCGCATTCTGTTTCAATAAGGTCAAATCAGTGCGCGAGTTATACAACCTAACGTCTTTCTCGACCAATCTCTAACTACTGCAGAGTTCAGCTATCGATCGTCACGGTACGTCGATAATGCACAACATCGCAGAGATACATCAAAGACCAAATTATACTGGCTTCACATCCAATCGAGGCTCAGGAAACCATTTCGGCAGAAAGTGTACCTCTTGGAAAATTCACGGTTTCCTGCAAAGCTTTGACAACTTCCCTTCCAACATCCACGGTAGGAATCTCTGATCAGCTGCATGAAGGCTTGTAATTCCACTACACTCCTCCTCTTCTCCTCCTCTTTTCCTCATCTTGCTACCTCCCTGTCCTCAACTTCGCTGCATGTGCATTGCGATCTGAAACATCAAATGATGAAGAGACAGCGCGCGGGCCACATCCCCTTCCTAATCTCCTAGGAGCACTACCCCCTACCCCCCCTTCTACTACAATTGAACGCCACCCGTATTGTTTGTTTTGAGTAAACTTTAGTATGCTATACTTCATCACCCCTGCTTCAAGGCGAGTCATATGTATCCCACCAGGGGTAGGGGTAGTCAAATAGCGAAGGGTCACTGTTTTGACTCTTGGATTGGTTCTAGCGAGGTCTTAGTTTGAAAATACTCCAGTAGAACCGGGTCCTAGTAATTTGTCATGACCTAGCATAGATTTGGATTCAAAATGTTTATCTGCTGTGTTCAATTTGAGCCCTTTCGAAAACAAGTGATATCCATAGTACCCCATAGATTATCGATAACATTTGGGGTAAGGGGACACATGTTTGAGAAAACATATTTTTCCATAGGGTAGTACATGAATTTATTGGTTTCAAAGATTTTCATGACCATCGTGAAATATTTCCCGGAGAGTTATCAAAAGACAGCCGAAGCGTACGAAAGGTCACGAAGGTAATGCAGTAGTCCACTTCCTCTTTGTCGCATGTTGTTCTCCTTTCATGATCGACTCCTCGTCCACCCTTCTTACATCCTCCATCAACCACCACCATTGCAACACTCTTGCTCTCGTTTTCCGCTGCCTCTGCTCTTGATTCCGCTGTCCCCTTCTCTTCATCCTGAATCAAAACAACCTAGCTGTCTTGTTGACGTCAACTTTGAACCCCTTCGTTTCTCTTGCTCCGACATTTCGGATCGAACCCTTTCTCGTAGTGATGTTCAGGGAGACGAATTGATTGCTCTTTCGTAACAATGGTTTAACATTGTAACAATGGTTTAACATTGTAACAATGTTCGGAGTTTTCCTGTGGCTGTGTGTGCCACAAAGCTTGTTTGGAATGTGTATCATGCTCCTAGCGCTCCCTTTCGTGTTCAAGATGAAAGTTGAAAGATGCATATGAATCAGGCTGTGATTGCACTGTGCCTCCTCCACTTACATGAGAGCACGGTATTCTGTTGCAGTCATTCACGCTTGGATGTATACGAATCCTTGTTTCATGGGATTCGCTAGATTGCAAAGCGACCATCATGCTGACAAAGCATTTGCAGTCAAACATGATGTTCAAGGTGTTGCCAATCCGCTCCCTCGAGCTCGCCCCCTGGACCTGGAAGAGCAGCTGGAACAAGGACATGCCCTCCTTCTTCCAGGGCATGCCCAACGGTGTCTACGACAACATCTACGAGGACCTCGATGACTCACCTGTGTCCTACCACACCACTGAGGTGAGAGAGAGGGAGGAGGAGGAGGAATAAGAAGAGCTAACTCGGCTTGTACGAACAGCCTGTCGACCCCACCGAGTACCAGAACGAGTACATTGGCAATGTCATCGGCATCTACTAAGCCTTTTCTCTCCCCGTTGCTAGTGTGTTGGCAATAAATTTGATACATACCTGAGCAACGTCGTGTGAGAGTTGACCACCCCCACATCTTACTTCCTCGAGGGTTGCGGTTGCTGTGAAGTCTTACACGTCATGCGTTCACCTCTCGCCAAATGGGGCAGGATTGGCTACAACCTCTCTGTTGCGTTCCAGGAAACAAATTTTGCTGCCTCACCGTCGTCGATACAGCTTACGGAATGATCAGCCAATATCACCAAATGGTGCCCCTGCAGCAACTAGACGCCAACCAGAATCTCCTGATCCTGCTGCTGCTGCTGCTGCTGCTGCTGCTGCTGCTGCTCATGCACGTCAATACCCGCCTCGTTCTCCTCCTCATCGTTCTCCTCCTCATCGTTCTCCTCCTCATCGTTCTCCTCCTCCTCGTTCTCCTCCTCCTCGTTCTCCTCCACCTCTCCCTCGGAATTTACTTCAGTCGGGCAACTCCCAAAGTACCCTACAGGGGGGTGGTCTATTATGAATTTTTTCTTTAAGAAAGACGGGGTGGGGGTGGGGTTTGACAGAAAGTTGGCAATGGCTGGGGAGGAACTTGAACGAGGGTGCAAGCTGTGCTTGGCAGGATCAAGCAGAGGAGGTGAGAGATCTTGACAGCAGGGATAGACAATTTCCTCACGATCGGCATGGCAGCCCTCGCAGATGTCAATGCTTTCCTGTCAAGCCTCCCTGGGGCGAGTGTAGAAATGCGTCCTGTTGGCCCGGATGGCACTAACTTGTGTGTACGAGTCTTCCCTCCTGGCTCCTTCTCATCACCCCCCCCCCCTCTGGTCCCTTCAAAGACCATTTCATAAGAGAGTGCACAACAATCTCGATTGATGTACCACATCCTGCCATCTCTCTGCTCGCCCTCCACATCCCCTATCCTGCCCTCCCTTCAGACATCTCGCCCTTTCGCTGGACTCTTCTACCGTTTTTCCTTTTCCAGCTCTAAGTACGCATTATGTGAAGTGTAATTTCAGCAATCTCGATGGATGCAACGCCTGCATTCTTGTTGCAGACGCCAACCAGTCAAGACTTTTGGTCATCTCTAATCCACTTTCACCAGCCCCTTCTCACTCGAGATCCAGGTGTCCAACTCAGATGCTGATACAGCACTGACCCACCACTGTCTTGAAACTATCATCCAGAAACGTGCGGATGGTGCGGATTTTCACCTCCTCCCTCGTCTTTCTTGTCAACCCTGTCATCGTCTGAGGGCCTGAACATCAGTACAGGAGAGCTTCGGGGTGTTGGTGTTCTACTCGTCGTCGCAGGAGGACGAGCAAGGGGCTTCAAGGATCCAGCGGAAGGACAGGTGCATGGAAAGATTGCTCTGCTGTCGTGCTGATGATGTTCTCTTTCGCAAGATTTTCTCCCGAGCTGTTGAAGAGCTATTTGCAAGCACGGGACAAAGGCTTGCATTGGATCTTGTGAGAAAGGGTGCGGAGACTGGATTGTACAAGGAAGATGTTTGAAATCATGTATGAAGGCTCTGCAGTCTCCTGGACAAAGGTCCCCTCACCAGCTCAACTCAGATTCATAGAAGGTACTAGATTCACCCTTGACTACGTTTTGTCAAAGCTTTACGTGACTTTGCAGAAAAGTTCCAACTCACATCAAAGGCTGTCGAAATCAGCACACCTCGATCATATTCAATGGTTTACATATTGGGATGAATAGATGTTTTCATGCAACTGATGCTATCGTTAGGAAATAGCTGCCACTGCGCTGGGAGGGGCGTTAGTTTTGATTGGACTTGCTGGACTCAGGGATTCGAGGAATAAGGTAGAAATAAAATTCTATTCCAGATGTTATATAATATGTTCTGACATGAAACAGGCAGGAGAGAAAAGAAAGGTCGGGAGTAATGTGAAGGTACAAGTGTGATGAACTTGTTGCTCCCTTTCAATCTCTTATTGCATCACTGGAAGGACTTACTTTCTATTGGAGTTGGAATCGCGATCTGCTGTGTAACGGCTGCAAGGATGTCGGGATTGAATAGAACATCGTAATTACACACATCTTCTTCTCATCACGTCATTCAGGAAATCTGCTTGCTGGCTGATAGTCTAAAGCTTGTCAGAAGTGAAACGGAGGTGGGACAAGAGGATAACGGATACCGGACACATTTCCATCGGATACATTCCATTTCCACACTTGAATGGAGCTATACTGAAACATTTCTTTGCATCAGCACTGAAGTTCGTATTCGAATCGAGGACAGAAGGGTGTTCTGTGTTCCAAGACCGATTCCTCGCCGTCATCATGCACTTAGAAGGGAATGCAAGGGCGGTGAGAATAGCCAGGAAAGAATCACGAGCAGTAAGAGGAGCAGGAGCAGGAGGAAGAGGAGGTGTTTGTCTCGGGGGGAGGAGAGATGGAGGGGCGGAGGTTATTAGAGGCGTGCGGGCCGATGTTTCACAAGTTCAAAAAGGTGTGGCAAATGACAACGGCGCAGGGTATGACCCTTGGTTCTTTTTCCTTTATCGCTATTAGGAAAATATTCACCTTTCGTGGTAGAGATGAGGCTCTCCCCTCCCCTCCTCCCTCCGGGCACCCTCCCTCCCCTCTGCTCCTCCCTGCAACCTCTCTCTAGACCTCTAGCGGCATCATCAAAGCATGTCCTGGAGGAGAGAGGATGCTGAGGGTGATAGCGAAAGAGCAGGACCTTGATCGATAGAAATTTACGTGAAGGCACATTGAAAGCACATTATCGTGTGTAGCTCCGTGCTCCGTCACCAAAATCGCCCTACAGCTGAGAGTGGAGGCCAATGATGTACCTAGCTGAAGAGAGGGAGGGAGGAGGATTGGAGTGAAGGAGCTCCTCGGGTGGAAGGATGGAATGACCGTTGGTGCATGCGAACTCACCTTCTTCGCATCGCAAGTTCTCATCAGCTGATAGTTTTACAAGCCTCTCCGCAGGGCACCTCTTGCCGTCAACAAGATTTGATTCCATCAAGCAACCATGGAGGTTCTTTCTCCTGCTCAAGTCAACTCTGCTCACTGAATACCCCCAGGGCTCCGGTGCTGGCAGCAGCGCGCCGAGGGGATCCCAGCAGCAGCAGCAGTCTGGGCATCAGTCAAGATCGGCAGGAGGACAGTCTGCCATGAGGTCGGCTTCCAGAAAGTGAGCATGAGCTCTTAATGCTGTTGCCTCGGATGACTCACATGCTGGCAGCTCCGGCCGGGCGAACTTGAAGCGGCATGAAGGACAAGCGCAGCCCAACTACTTCCTTGCTAAGCCTGGCGATGCGAAGAGGCAGATCCAGTACAGAGAGAATCCCTTCCTCCTGCGCGGTCCCAACATGGGCAAGACATGCCTGTCGTTCGGCTACCCCCGGGGGGTAACCGTCATAGCATGAACCGCGTGTCCTCCTGACCCCTGACGCGACCAGGGGATGGCAGATCGAGCATGTGACTTCCACTGGAAGGAGGACGATCGAGACACAGCCAACGGCAGGTGAGCAGCATGCGCCTGACTGCAGCGTCGCTGAGACCCGCACAGGTGTAAGTTCAACCATGACTGTCGGTTTGGAGGGGGCGCTCAGCATACAGGCAAAGAGATAGCGGCGGAGTTTCTTGTTGCTACTGACGTGCAGCTAGACCCAAAACCGAAGCGCATCTGGGATCGGATGGACTCGTTGGTGAAGCAGAGGACAGAGAGCGAGCGGCCGCTGATGCATGCACTCAGGGTCGAGCTGTCGTGCAGGCCAAGGTAGAGAATGTTCCACTGGACATGCTGCACCCGAACTACCGACATGTCCTCAAAGCAAAGGCAAGTAGCTGAGTATCCTCCCGTGATCTCTTACCGCCCTGAGCTCAGGAACCCAACGTCATGCAGCAGCTTGTTGAGCCGTTCAAGGGAGCTGGGGGGGCCAAGACTCCGGGCTGGAGCCCAGCGGTGGAGATGAACCTGGGGCACGGACATGGAGCCAACGCCTTCCAGCAGCATCGGGTGTGTGAGCTGCTAGGCTTTGCTTCCTCCTGACTAGCTGGGACCAGGGGCCGCTAGGAAGGAATCCTCTAGGACAAGCTGGGAAAAGATATCCGTTCACACAGGTGCTGGAGACTGATGCTTGCTGTCACAAGCTGCATGCGTGAAGTGAGGTCTTCAGGCAAGGCAGAACATGGTGGAAAGTCTATGGCGGGCTGTGGTTGGAGGGTAACTTGTCACTGAGGTGTGGAGGAGAGGATGTGAATGTCTTGCTCTAGGTCTGACCGGTCCGAGTGTTCGCTCCACTTGCTCCTTACTAGCTTCAATCCCCGGTATTGTTTCTTGCAACCAAAACTACTCTCTCGCTCTTTCACTGAACCTGTTTCAGCTCTATCCATGAAGTAGTAGCAAGGCAACTGACCCCAAAGGTGAGTCTGACCTCAATTGCACCCGAGCTAACAACAACACTTGAAGCAAGCTGAAGCAAGATTCGTCATGGCCCTCATCAAGCCACGAGCGCTATCCAGCACATCCCAGTCGGACATGAGACCCGCAACAGTAGGCTACGAGTCTACAGAAAACAGGAGAGGAAACTGGCCATTCGCTCTTGACGGTTTTGAGCAGCCTGACGATGAAGTGAACCATGATCTCATTATGTTGAGCCATCTGACAACCTCACGTGCAGATAGTGAAGGAAGCTGATTCGATCAAGCAGTCGTCTCCCAATGTACTGACGAGAAATACATGGTTTTGCTTTGCTAAGCCAGATGTGTAGGTGACCAAAGAGGATTTCAAGGGGTTCTGGGAGCGTGCGAGTGATGTTGTGAGCGATGATGGATTCTTTGCTTTACTGCTCCACAACTGCTTTCGATGAGGCAGCACATCTTAGCTTAGCTGTGTATTGTTCTTCTATTGAACAAGTATAGAGCAAGTTGCTCCACCAAAATGTTTAGTAGATTTTGATGACATCTCCGAGCCAATGCTCCTGATACTCGGTGGGGTCGACAGGCTGTTCGCACAAGCCGCGTTAGCTCTTCTTCTTCCTCCTCCTCCCTCTCTCTCACCTCAGTGGTGTGGTAGGACACAGTTGAGGTATCAAGGTCGTCGTAGATGTTGTCGTAGACACCGTTGGGCATGCCCTGGAAGAAGGAGGGCATGTCACTGTTCCAGCTGCTCTGCCAGGTCCAGGGGGCGAGGTCGAGGGAGCGGATTGGCAACACCTTGAACATCATTTTCTACAAAAGGATGTCAACCCATTATCACCATTGAGAAAAATTTGATTTGTCGAGATACAAAACGCATGTTACAGAGTTTGTGAAAGCAGGACATAACATCGGGAGCATCGCAGCCAAATCATATTCAACTTTATGAGAAGTTATGACAACATATAAATCACCAAATTCATCCATTTCCCTTGACCATGCGTGGGGAGGAGTAGAAACAGACAAAAGAATGTATATTTTGCACGAAAAAAAGCAAGAGAATACAAGACAAGTCACAGCATTTTTGAAATATCATCGTAGCGAATTTCTTCAAGCGTCTTGTATGAATGCAGGTAAAGGTATGTGAGGAGTGTACAAGAAATGTGAACAAGCAGGCAAAAGAGATGCCTGCAGATAGACAGCAGTGATCACAGAATTCAGACAACCAAGTCACGAAAAGATATTATAGCAAAGAAAGGATGTTGCAAGACTTAGCATATGGTGGTGGATGCGGTAGTTGTGCAGGATAGGCAAATCAACCATACGCACAGTCAGAAACAAACACAAGGCATTTCATTGCATGGGAGTAGCTAGCAAGGAGGAAGGTAAGGGCAAGCAGAAGCGTGTGTATCGAGTGGGATCGTTGATATTCGGACGAGGCAGAGAAAGCAAGCAGCAGCTTTTCTCATCGCGCCACATTCAGCATGTTACCTCTTCGATGAAAGGGCAGGTTGACTCTTGGGCTACTGGTAGGAACAATTCTCCGTTACACCTTGTCCCCTGAAAAGCCATTTCGTAACGACCGTGACCGGTGACCGGACTTGGTCACAGTACCGTACAGTACTGGCGTCCCCGGCCGCGCCACTGTCGGGTGACTCGGACCGGGCCCGGCCCGGACAGCGGTCGGGCCGGCCCGGCCAGTCGTGACTCAGACGCAGGCTGGCCTACCGTACTAGGCCCGGCCCCCCGCTTCACTCAGCGGCCGTACGGTCACCGTCAGTCACGGCCACACTGGCCGCACTGAGCGGCCGCGGCGCAGCGGTACCGTCGTACAGTGACGGTAGAGGCTCGGAGGACTCCTAACTGAGGTTGCCACCGTCGCCGTACTAGGCTAGGCTAGTGCCACTGGTTACTGACTCGCCGGATCTCGCGGCGGAGTCCGATAGTACGAGCCCGGCACCACTGCCCGGCCCCGGCGGCCGGGCGGCCCGGCCGCCACGCCAAGTTTAGTAGCACCGTGTAAGTTAACTAAAGTCGGAGTCCCGGCGAGCCTCGGCGCGGCCACCCGGTCCAGGCCAGAGGCCCCGGCGGTCAGCGGCTTGCTCGTAGTTAAATCATTATAGGTACTCAAAAGAACTCTTTTGGATCAAGGAGTTCCCCCTGAATCACCAAAAGCTACAGTTTGGGGCTCATATGGTTTTACTACTCTATCTTTACTTGTCGGTTGGAAGGGAGGGGGTGGGTACATGAAGGGTGTAATTTCGGTCTTTCCGAAGTTCCCACGGTGGGTGGGGTGGGAAGAAGGTAAAACACTTTTAATTTTGATTTAGTGAGTAGGTGGTGGGTGGGTAGGCTTGATATTTGTAGGGGTGGATATGAGTTTAGTGCAAGGGGTAGATGCAAGCATAGATTTCTTTCGAGCAGGAAGTGTAGGAGGGTGGGGTACTGCCTGAAGGATGCACAGGGATTGAAATGATGCTTGTCATGTGGTTTGGAGGGTGAAGAGAGGAGCAGGAGCAGGAGGAGGAGAAAGAAAATGAAACGATCAAGAGACAGAATGATGATTCACAAAACTTCAGTGGCTAGACAACCCTGATGAAACTGCGGGAGAAGTAAGGAAGGAATGCAGGGAGAGGACAACATGGAGGATGGAGGTAAATCAAATGGCGGTGAGACTCAGAGCAAGAAGATGGGGGGGTGGAGAGATAGAATGCGCAGGGTGTCCGCATTGCCTGAACAGCCTCAGACCATGGCCAACGACTTGCTGGGAAAACGGCGCAGAGCGTCATGGTCAGCGCCTGTGGTCGAAGAACGGAACGGAGAACCAAAACGGTTTGATCTCGTTTCCTACACGAGCCGAATGGCTAAAAATACTCTGAGCGCTACTGGAAAACGACGTAGCTTTGCAAGGCTCGAAAGCTCGCCTTCAACCTTGTCTTCAGGGATACTGCACGCCAGGAGAGGAGCTCATTTGAAATCATGCCTGAAGAGCGACGTGAAGGGGAGGAGCAGTCAGAAGAGCGTGGTCAAGCGCCAGAGGATCAGGTTTGTGCTGCCACAGGAGAAGACCGCCTTGTTCAAGGTTGACCTCCTTGAACCCGACAATGTCTACTTGAGCAGCTGGCTTTACTTCTTCGTTGTCCCCTAGCCTACGAGTTGTGGGCTGGTGGGTTCAGACTCGCTCTGGGGGAGCCCAGTAGGAGCGGGTGGCTGTTTGCCTTGGATCTGACTTGTGACGTGCTGTTCTTGATCGATGGTCTCATCTACATGAACACGGCTCAAGTGCTGCACATGCAAGGAGCTCACGAGAAATTGAACGCCCAGGCTGTCGTCCTCAGAGATCGCAGGGCGATCATCAACAAGTATGTGTTCCAAAAGCTTCCCCTTGAGCTCTTGCCCAGCCTCTTCTTCTTGCCTTACTCAGATCCTTCTACGCCACTCTATGCCTGGTGGATTCTCATGATGCTGAGGTTCCTTCCGAGGTCTTACAGGCTCTATCGCTTCTTCCGATCCATGGAGATGAACTTATCAGTGTCGATCAGCAAGCTGCAGCTCATCAAGTTCGCTCTAGTGATCATCATGTCCAGCCATTGGATTGGTTGTCTTTATTTCTGGGTTGCAAGGATCCAAAATGACAATGATACCACATGGATCTCACAGATCAACACTTTCTTCCCGCTCTACTCCAACGAGACTACCATACCACAGAAATACCTTCTGTGCCTGTACAAGGGCTTTGACGGTCTGTCGTCTATTGGATATGTTCCTGTCGTTCCAAACAATGCTCTTGAAATGATCCTGAGCATTCTGGTCATGTACAATTCAATCTTCATCTCTGCCTACATTCTGGGTAGCCTCTTCCACTACCTGCTTGTCTCGCAGAAGGACCCCCTCACTGAAGCCCATAGGAAGAGGATGGCAGAAGTTATCACCTTCGCAGAAGCTCGTCGCCTTCCAGCCGGCGTCCGGAAGAAGCTCATTCAGCACTTCGAGTTCCAGTACAAAAAGAGCGTTCAAAGGAAAGCCTCGGCCTCGTTGAAGCTGCCCCGGTCGCTTGAGGTGAAGGTGGCGAACTCAAGGTTCAGGCCAACCATCGACAAGTGCTGCAAGCCCAGAGGTGTCTTCTACAGGTGTAACCCGCAGTTCCTCAACAACCTGGTGACCCTCCTGAGGCCCGTCTTCCTTATGCCGGGGGACCAGTTCATCCGAGCGTCGGAGATGGTGCTGGAGCTCTCGTTTGTCATCGACGGCAGCGTGGAAGTGGTAGACGACGATGTCGTGAGGAAGGTGATTCGCTCCGATGTGGAGGACCCTTCCATCATCGGAGAGATTTCCTTCTTCCTTGGCGTCGTGCAGCAGTACTCCGTCAGGTCACCTCTGGATGCCGATATCGAGCTGCTCGTCCTGAGCAGGGAGGCGGCGCAAGAGCTGTTTGCCAACTATCCAGAGCAGATGGAAATCATCACCAAGAACATCCTCTCAAATTTCAACCTGGATGTCTACGGCAATGACATCGTAGACAGCGAGAGGACGGTGGTGGAGGAGAACGAAGACCCCGACGCGATCGCGCTCAGGAAGCTGATTCAGGACACGGTGAAGAGGAGACAGGAGGAAGCTTTCCTCTCCCTGTCGTACGCTGCCACTGCGGGAGACATCGAGGAGGTGAAGAGGGTACTCAGGAAGGGCGTGGGGATCAACTCCTGCAACTACGACGGGAAGACCGTGCTGCACATGGCGGCGTCGGAGGGGAACTTTCGAGTTGTGGAACTGCTGCTTGAGGAAGGGGCTTTGAAGAACCAGAAGGACAGGTGGGGCAACACTCCGCTGCAGGACGCGATCAACTCGAACCAGGGCCCCGTAGTCCAGCTGCTGGTCCAGTGGAGCTGCGAGCTGGACCCTGAGACTTCGACGGCGAAGCTGGCCATGGCCGCGCACCAGGGGGAGCTGGAGGCGCTGAAGTTGATCATACAGCACGGAATAACGCCCAACACCACCGACAGCGACTTGAGGACCCCCCTCCATCTCGCAGCCTCCCAGGGGAACGACAAGGTGGTGGAGTACCTGATCAGCATGCAGGCAGATGTAAACGCCAAGGACAGGTGAGGCAGGTTCTTTGCTAGCCCCGCCAGGGTGACGCTGAAGCAGGTGGGGGAGGACGCCGCTGCAGGACGCGGTGGAGAACGGGCATGTGCACGTTGCAGAGCAGATCCACTACAAGGGAGGCTTGCTGCCGCAGAGCGCAGGGCCGGAGCAGATCTGCAAGGCAGCGTCGAGCGGGGACGTCCCTCACTTGCGGCTGCTGCATCTGTGTGGAGTGGACCCAGGTGAAGTGGAGGAAGGTTGGGGAAAGAGGAAAGGAGGAGGAGGAGGAGGAGGAGGAGGAGGAGGAGGAGGAGGAGGAGGAGGAGGAGGAGGCGGAAGCTTGTCCTCTGACAGCCTCTTGCTCGCAGACAAGCCCAACTACGATGGGAGGCGGCCGTTGCACTTTGCGGCATCGAAAGGAAAGATTCTCGCGGTCTCGCACCTGCTGGGGGTGTCGGCAGATCCCAACGTGAAAGATCGGTGGGGCCACACGCCGATAGACGAGGGGCTGCTGGGAGGGACCTTGCGTCATCTCAAGTGCGCGAAGTTGATGGAGGCGCTGGGAGGGAAGATCGGAGTGTACGGGAGGAACGAGCACGAGAGGGAGGTGTTGGAGAGATTCAACAACCTTGAGATGTCAGATGTGCGATCTCTTATCAAGACGTTGATAGAGAAGGGGTTTGACAACATGCGGATCACCAGGACTTCTGACCAAGAGTACTACACGGCTCACGAGACGTGTGTTGGGCTCATCCCGTGCGCGATCGAGATCCAGAGCTTGTTCCATGAGGTGGAGGAAAAGCTTTCGGAGCAGATCGAGCCGCACCAGCAGCTCTACGACAGGCTGAAGGAGATCACGATGACTTGCGGGCGCGTGATCGACAAAGTGAACAACAGCAGGCTCGGGCCCATCGATGTTGGGATCACGGCTGTGATCGAGATGAAGCAGGATGGGGTGGAGGCGACCTCTCGCTCGTTCTTCCAGAAGCTCGAGCTTGGGATGGACATCACAGAGTTCATGAACGCCGTCGTGGATAACGACTCCCTTGCGCTGTTCGAGGAGCTGGACCAGATCATCGCCTCCATGGAGAAGAAGGGAAGGGACAGCAGGCAGGGGAAGCTGATGCTTGCCAAGGAGTTCAACAAGGCCCTCATGAACCTGAACAAGGTGGAAGACATGTGGTGTGAGCTATGCAACGCCTTCCATGCGGTGGCGGAACAGCAGAACCAGGTGCTGCTGGGATCAGGGTACTCCAGAGGAGCGTTCTTGACATACGAGACCTTTCCGCTGTTCCTCGAGCACATCCAGCTTGAGCTGAACCACCTCGAGATGCGAGAGCTCTTCTTCAGCGCCGTCTCTCCCACCCGGCATGACTGGGAGGTCAAGACCGTGACGCCCGAGTCGCTCCTTTGCAGAAGCAACGTGTTCCGGTCTGCCGTGTGCAAGGACTGCGACGAGGAGTCGTCGAAGCTGTCGACCCTCGTCAAGTCCCAGGTCCTCAGAGTCCTCTGCTTCTCCCACCTCAAGTTCCTGGCGTGGAGGAGCAGGACAGTCCGGCTGACGCAGGGCCAGAAGTTTAAGAGTGAAGAGCCCTCGATGTTCATCGTCAAGTCCGGGAGGGTGCGGACGATGTTCCACAATGACGGCAAGGACATCTGTCTCAGGCTCGAATACGGGGCCAACACCATGTTCGGAGAGGTCTGGCTGCTGACGGGCTTCGCTCCCATCCTCCTCATCCGCGCGACTCAGAAGTCAGAGCTGATTCAGATCAGGAAGTCGGACATGGCAGTGATAGTACAGGTGAGACGGTCTCCTGACCTTCCGCTCTCCTCCCCTCCTCCTCACTGACTCACCTGCTGAACAGGCAAGGTCGCAGATCGTGGTGGCCCTGTCGCAGGCCCTGTCGGAGGAGTCGGAGTTTGACAAGTACGAGAAGGAGATCCTGCAGGACTCCATGCAGCTGGAAGATTTCTCGTCGACGCACGGCTCCTCCAAGTCCTCGGACCCTCCTCAAGACGGGAACGTGGGCAAGAAGGAGGAGGAGGGGGAGGAGGAGCGGAAGCAGCTGAGCCAGCGGGCCGGGTTGCCCAAGTCCAACATAGTCACTTTCAAGATCCGAGCGCTAATGGACAGAATTCACGATCACCTTCAAATTCACTTCCTCGGTCCCTTGCAGTCGATCTCGTTGGCGCTGGCGCTGTGGAGGGGGCTGGCCAAGTCCAACAAGAAGCGATTCGCTGTCGTCGGGAGCTCAACGAGGGGGGAGCCTCGCAGGATTATTGACTGCGGCATCCGAATCATCGACAGCGCCTGGGACGTGTTTGCAGCTGGTTTGAACGTGGTCTACTACAAAGAGGTCGCTTCCGTCAGACAGTTCCTAGGAGAGGTAGAGCCCATCTACCTTGACGTACATCCCAGCTGCTCTCGACGTTTCCTACTTGCACTTCATCTAAGATGTTTCTCCTCCTCCTCCTCCTCCTCCTCCCCTCCCTCCTAATCATGTCATCACCACCACTATCATCCTACCACCTGTACATGACGGTCTGCCTCCAGGTCGGTCAAAACTTCTTCACCACAGCTTTCGATCCGAGAAAGTGCCCCACGGAGATGAACATTGCAGAGTGGTACACGCGGTGGATCAAGTACATCGACGATGGAGATCCGGAGCAGAACAGAAGCTTTTTCTCCAACTCCTTCTCGCTGTGGAAGGAGAGCTCGTACTCTCAGGAGGTGGTGGAGGTGGGCTACAAGGAAGCTGATACGCAGGAGAAGCAGGAGAAGCAGGTGGTGGCCATGGAAGTTATGGATCATGTGCTGAAGATCAAAGACTTGCTCATCAACAAGTCCATTGCTACCCTCCTCTTCCATGATGACCTCCTGCCTGCTTATGAGCCTACTTTCTGTGCCACTGTCGGCAACACGTCCAAGGCCATGGCCCGCTCGCAGGTAAACCCCACCTCCCCCCATAAGACCTCTCGTTCCCCCTGACTCCTGATCCTGATCCTGATCCTGATCCTGATCCTGATCCTGATCCTGATCCTGATCCTGATCCTGATCCTGATACTGTTCTTTACGCAGATGCTTCCGTTCCTCTCCCTTCTCTTGACCGATTTCAACGGTGAAATATGCGAATTTCATGTCAACGAATTCCTGAAGGTCTGTTTACCTCTCCTACCTCTCCCTCACTCCTTGACTCCTTCCCCATCCCTCTCCTCCCTTTCTTCTCTTGTAAATTTCAAGCAGATTTTCTCTATCGATGGTCAGAAGGCAACGACAATAACGTGGCCGGAGATCGACAGGGTTCTGAAGGACAAGCATATCAATCAGCTGCGCTATGAGAAAGCTTTCATCGGCGAGAAGGGAACAGTTTTCAACCCTCTCTCGACGCCCCTCCTCTGTTGGAGGACTGTCCAGCAGGCCTGCGCAGTCCTCTATTTCATCTTTACCCCCATTCAGATAGCTTACCTCCCCTTCACCACCATGACGAACCCTGTGCTGGTTGCGTTCAACGTCACCTTGGACTCACTTGTCTTCATCAACCTCTTCATCTCCATGAACATTGCCTACATGAACAAACAGTGAGTCGAATTTCCATCGCCTCTCTCCCTCCTCTTCCTTCCAAGCTCCTCTGTTAATTCCGTTTCACATGCTCCCTGATCTTGCCTTGCCCTTTCTTCTCCACCCTTTTCTATCACTCCCCTCCTCTCCCTCTCCCGCCCTCTCCGCCTCCACCTCGCATCCTTAAGATTCCCGCAGGTCGCGCTGGGTTACTGAGAGGAGGAAGATAACGAAGCATTTCCTAGCGCACGACTTCTGGCTTGACGCCTTCGTCGCCACTCCCTTCGACTGGTTCGGGTTCCTCAGCGGCGGTTCCCTCCAGCTCTGCAGCTGGTTCCGCCTGCCCAAGGTCCTCTACATCATCAGCATGGCACGGGACTCGAAGCCCGGCTACTTCAACCTCAACACCTCCAACCAGAACGTGCGGCTCGCCATCCTTATCGGGGGCGTCCTCCATATCATCAGCTGCTTCTGGTTCCTCATGGGGAGGAGGGGGATCGGAGAGAGCCCGTCCTTGCCCACCTGGTGAGCTCGAGCTCGTCTGATGTGTTCAGCTAAGCTGCCTGCAGGTACGAGCCTCCTCTAGAGTCATCGAGGCGAGGAGGAGGAGGAGGAGGGTCGGCGACGGGAGGAGGCAGCCAGTACACCAGCTACGGGGGCATCTACTCAAACCAGTCCGGGGCCTGGGACCAGTACCTGCTGTCCTTCTACTGGATCTCCAACACAGTCTCGGGGAACGGAGTCATAGGTGATATGGACCCGCAAAACTACGGGGAGCTGGGCTACACCATCTTCCTGCTCAGCATCCAACTCACGCTGTTCAACTACGTCATCGGAGAGATCTCCACGGGAGTGCTCAAGGGAGACGAGAAGCTACTCAAGGCGAGGGAGGAGATCGGAGCTGTCGAGAGCTACCTGGCTGGCTTCGAGCTGCCCAACGAGCTCAAGCTCGAGATCCGCCGCTACTTCCACGGGACCTCCGGGTCGACCAACTTCATCAGCGCATCCGAGATCTTCGACTCCGTCTCGCACTCCCTCCGCATGGAGATCTCGTCCAACATGACCAAGGAGCGGCTGGACAACGTGTCGCTCTTCCTGGGCTGCAGCCCTCAGCTGAAGGCAAACATCCAGGGCCTCGTGCGGGAGATGCACTTCGGCTCCGACGAGTTCCTGTACCAGTCCAACACAGTGGCGCACGAAATGTACTTCATAGTGTCCGGCTCCGTAGACCAGCTGATGCAGGACTCCGAGGGGAACTACATCCACGACCAGACGGTCCCTGCTGGGGGGTCAGTTGGGGACCTGAGCTTCTTCTTCGGGGTCAGACACATCAACAGCGCGAGGGCGAGCAGGTCGGGAGCGATCTGCCTGCAGCTGGTGCGGTCGCAGATCATGCCGATCCTCAAGGCGTACCCCGACGACGAGGAGATGGTGGCGCAGAATGCTTTGCGGCAGTTCCAGCTCACCAAGTATGCTCGGAGCGCTGCTGGGACGAGCAGGTACGGGAAGAGCATTGCGAGCTTCGGCACGCTGCGGTCGGCGCAGGAGATCATCGAGCAGAGGGAGGAGGCGCTGAAAGGAGACGAGGACGAGATCAGCCTGCCCACGGCGTACCAGCAGTCGGTGCAGGAGGAGGCGAACTTTGATGCGGTCATCCTGTCCAACATCGAGCAGAAGGTAGCGTTCCTGAACCAGCGGAGGAAGGCTGAACATATCGCCGCCTTCTGCGCAGCTGCAGGGCGGGGGGAGACGGACAAGATGGAGAGGTTCCTCAAGATTGGACTGCACGTCGACGAGACAGACTCTAACGGGAGGACGGCGCTCCATGTGGCTGCTTGCGAGGGCCAGGTGGAGGCGACCAAGTTTCTCCTGCAGCACAGAGCCAGCGTCTCGATCAAGGACAAGTACAAGAACACTGCTCTGCACGATGCTGTGCGGCACGGGCACGACCAGCTCGCCGCGCTGCTGCGAGCGCAGAATCAGACGCTGTCCCTCCCCAGCCCGGAGGCAGGAGTTTTCCTCTGCAAGTTCGCATTCAGGAACGAGGAGCAGCAGATCCAACGCTTCCTCGCCAACGGCGTGGAAGTCAACGAGCCCAACTACGACGGTAGAACAGCGCTGCACATCGCGGCGTGCGAGGGGCACCTGGGGCTGGTCAAGTTCCTGCTGGGCAGGGCGGCGGATGTGAACTGCAAGGACAGGAAGGGACGTTCCCCTCTCACCGACGCCCTCCGGCATGGCAGGGTGGAGGTGCAAGACATGCTACGAGACGCAGGTGGGCAGCTGCTGGGGATCGACGTGGCGTCGGAGCTCTGCATGGCGGCAGCGGCGGGGGACGTGAAGGCGATGGACGGGCTGATCAGGAACAGAGCGAGTCCGGACTCGTGCGACGAGCTGAACAGGACGGCTCTGCACCTTGCCTCTTCCAACGGAGAGATCACCGTCCTCGATTTCCTCCTCCGTCGCATCAGCGTCAAGATCAACATCAACCCCGTCGACATGCACGGAGGGTCCCCGCTGGAGGACGCGTACCGGGAGGAGCAGAAAGTCGCCATCGCCATCTTGCAGGCGCACAAGGCGATGAGGAGCAACGACCCGGAGCTGCTCGAGATGCAGGACATGCAGAGGAAAGCGACGCTGTCGCGGCAGCGTCAGCGGCGGAGGCCCCAGGTGGAGGAGACCATCGAGGGGAGTGAGGAGACGAAGGCACTGGTGTGGGTGAGGGGGAGGATGGGGAAGCTTGTCCCGAACCAGCTGAGCATGGTGATGGCCATCAAGGAACAGCTCGACGCCGACCTCGACCAGCTCTCCGCCATTCTCAGCAGGATGGAGGAGAGGGCTGCGGAACTGGCAGTCAAGTCCGGGGGGAAGAAGAATGGAGGAGGAGGAGGAGCGTCGGAGGAGGTGGAGGAGATGAACAAGGAGATCATCTCCGCTGCCCAGTGCTTCCTTACAACTGTCTCAACGTGGACAGAAATCCTGTCTCAGATCGTGAAGTCGACTGGGGAGGAGCTGCCGCAGTTGGGCATCCTCCTGCTTTCTTCGCACAAGTACAGGGTCACGGCAGAGGAGCTCGGGGGGATTTTCAACAAGCTCGTCGACACCTCCAACTTCATGGAGCAATCCCTCCATCGCCTCCTCCAGGTGTGTACAAACCCTCCTCCTGTTCCCCCCTCTCTCCTCCTCCTTGCTTCCTCCTCTCTGCTTCCTCCTTCCCCTCTCTCATCATCTACTGCTCTCCCACCCCTCCTCCTCATCATGACGCGGCGGGGCAGGTGATGGAGCTCGAGCTTCCAGAGGAGTTGGGCGAGCAGGAGGCAGCGAAGAGGAATAAGATCGAGAGGAAGATGATCGAATCTTTGGGGTTCGCGACCAAGAGCATGTTGCAGAACGTCTTTCGCTCCTTATGATTCTCCTCCTTCTCAGACTCCCTCCTCCATCCTCTTCAAGAAGTCGTCCTCCCTTGGCCCATCGTCAGAGCAGCGCCATGGGCAGGTGGAGGAGGCGCAAGAAGGAGAGCAAAGCGAAGGATGGAAGATCAGGAGCAGCAACGGGTGCTGGAGCAGAGCCAAGAACAGGAGCGGGAGCAGGAGCAGGAGCAGGGGCGGGAGGAGGAGGAGGAAGAGGAGGATTCACCTGATTGCCATCAAGGCCTCGAGCGCTACCCACCTGCTCGTGACGCAGATGAAGTCATGACGCAAGGAGAACAGGGAGGGCAAAGACGCGCACCCGGTCTGAGCAGTGACGAGGAGGTACTCGTTGGTGGGATCCTGCGAGGACGGGACGGAGTGAGAGGAAAGAAGGGGTAGGAGGTACAACGGATCGAGGAGAAGGAGCAGGAGCAAGGGAGCAGAAGCAGGACCTTGGAGAAAGAATAAGCGCCTAGCGTGAGGGACTGGACGAGACGAGAGCAGATGAGGCAGTGAAGAATTTCCTTCTCGTCCTGCAGGGAGTGAGTGAGTCATCGTGAATGCAAGGAAAGTGTTCATACCTGTGTAAGGGAGACTTCCTTGTTGTATCCTACAATGTCAATGTCATGTTGAAGAAGTAAAGGTGAGAGATGTTGGAGTGCAGTGTAGCAACCGCGATCACAGCACGTCATGCATGACAACAAAACAAAACACTTGTCTTGATCATCGCAACACACAACAAATGCATTACATCAAACATGATAAACAACAGCAGAGGTGCATGTAAGGAGTGAGACGCCGACCCGCGTAAATATGAGTGGCGGTAGTCAAGATGTCTTTCTTTCCCAACATCAAGTAGGCCATGCAGATTGCCAGCTGCCCGCATCGTCACCAGGAGCATGTCAACGTCATGAGAGTCACCTCGAAGATCAGACATGTGTATGTACAGTCGCCAAAGTCAATGATGCCCTGCACTCTCCTGCGGTCCTGCCATGGTCTTCTTTATCCTCCCGTCCCTCCTGCCGCCATGTGCGGACCTGGTCGATGAGGATGTTCTGCTCGTTGGCGTCGTTCTGGATCACTGCCTGCAGCAAGAGTGAGAGTGTCGACCAGGTGGGAGGAAGGAAGAGGAAGAGGAAGAGGAAGAGGAAGAGCAAGAGCAAGAGCAAGAGCAAGAGGAGGAAGGGGAAGGGAAGGGGATCAGCCAGGAGGAGAAGAAAGATGCAAGAGGGTCAGCATCATCGACGCCAGGAGGAGCAGAGGAGACAGAACAGCACGGCACTGGCTCCATCACCTTCCTCAGGCTCTCCATCTTGGGCGAGACCTTCTCCTCAAACCTCCGTATCACCTGCGAATGAGTCGCCATGAGGAGGAGGGGGGGATGGAGCTCAGGTCTCTACCTCCCTCTGCAGCGCTCTCCTGCCCTCGTCCTTGATGAACTCACTGCTGTCCGTCAGCACAGAAGCTGCCGGGGGGGCTGGCAGGGAGGCACCTGAAGCTGGACAAGCTGGGAACGTTCTTTAGGTCCCATAGGAGATCACGCTCCTTCAACGCGCTGGCAGCTCCTTCAGCAACGAGGGCAGAAGAACGCAGCAGCTCACGAAGGGACTTTGGGCATCGCAAGCAGGACTTGATCCATCTTGCCCACAAACCTGGACGCCTCCTGCTCAGCGGCTGCTCGTAGTCGAGGACGGGGCAGCGATACGCCAGCCACCCTGCTTCCAAGTACCTTCCTATGTCCTGAAGCAAGGCAGGCGACTCCTCCTCCCGCTGGCCGATGATGCTCTGCTGAACTTCACCGCCTGAGGGGCGAGGGGATGGAACACTCACCCCGGGAATGTACTGGAGCAGACGAACCGCGTGCTGACGTGAGTCTGCAAGAGAGGGAGAAGGAGAGTGAGCCGAGGAAAGAAGAGGAGGAGGGAGGGAGGGAGGGAGGGAGGGAGGGAAGAAGAGGAGGGAGGGAGGGAGGGAGGGAGGGAGGGAAGGGAGACGAGCGATCAAGAGAGCATCGGGGTAGCAGCAGTATACAACAACGAGAGTCAAAAACACGCAAAGTGCCAACCGCTTCCCGAGATGCAGGGGAGGATGATACATCCGACACAGGACGTGTTGTCCGCGGTCTTGATCGGAAGCGGCACATCGACAGCATGCAGACTGTGAAGCATGTCAAGACAGGAGGCTGGAGATCAAACTGTTTCACCTGAGGTACGATAGCACGTCGTTTTGTGCGACGACGAGAGGAAGATTGTCTGACTCGACTCCGTTGTGGATCTGGACCATGGTGAGGGAGCAACTTTAGGAGGAGAGAACAACAAGCGCACGTCTGGCGGTCTACAACAAGGGAAGCACATCAAAGAGTTTTGGTGTCACAACATCACAACGAACAAGAATCGTGACAGTTATCAAGAATCACGACAGCGAACAAGCTTCACGAAAGCGAACAAGTCTCAAACAGACATCATAACACCTCATACGATCACATCACACCGCAGCATGTCATCTGCCTTTACCTTCATCACCACGTCCACGTACTGGTCAGGCTCGTTGGCGAAACAAATCTTTGAAAGAAAGAAGTTGCGGTCGTCGTACGAGTCGAACTCGTCAACCTGCTGGACTCTCAGCTGGGAGTTGCCTGGGCACCAGAGCACATCACATGCGTCTGGTCAGTCCTGACAACTCCGAAGACCTCCCTTGCATGCCTGAGGACCTGCGGGGGCGACCTTGTTATGGGTTGCGACCGGGTCAACGAATGCCAGCTTACATCGTCCACAGATATCTTCGCTGGTTTCTGCTCTTTCCTCCGGACTTCCTGTGATTTCATCCTTCACTTTTTTGATGCAACGCAAGAAGCCAACGCCCGCTGTGTCCTTCCTCTTTTCTGCCGCGTCCTCTCCTCCTCATCCTCTCCATCCTCTGCTCGATCCCTATTCTGATCCTTACATTCTTCACTTGTTCTTGACTTCTTGTACGACATCATCATCATCATCATCATCATCATCATCATCATCATCATCATCATCATCATCATCTCCTTCATCTCCTTCATCATCATCATTATCTTCATCTCCTTCATCTCCTTCATCTTTATCCTCGTCCTCCTCGTCCTCCTCCTCACCTCCGAAGCGCTCCCCGACATGTCGCAATCCCTCCACCTTTTATTATCACCCTACCCCCATGAATGACCTCTACCCCTGGTCTCATGACCCTACCCCCCAAAAATACCAATGGGATGATTTTTATGGAGTATATGTTTGGTGCAGAGCACAAATATGATTCTACTAAAGGATAATTCACTATCGTCCTGATATCATGTTGAAGAGGGTCCACTCTTCCGTGAATACCCCCTGCAGCATCACCACCACCCACTCTCCAGGGGAATTCTTCTACCCCTACCTCCAAATATGTCTCCGGCAAAGTGGTTCATGTGCCTTATGACAGGAGGAGGAGGAGGAGGAGGAGGAGGAGGAGGAGTATTTCTCAAGTGCGTACAAATCAACCCCTTCTTTCTCGTTCCTTCGCTGGCTGGGCAGCCCCGAAACCTCCCACCCGCCTTCTTTTCCCTCACTTGCCTCAACTCTCCTCCCTTTCATCATCTCCCTCAGTGCTCCGCCCATCACAGGTTTGTCGTTCATTATCATTAATCCCTCTGCTCCAGCTCCTGTTCGCTGCCCTTGTTTCCCCTGAGCCCGACTGTCTCCACCTGCTCTCTGTCAACTCCTCACCTCCTCCGCCGCCTCCGCCTCCGCCTCGTACTCGCACTCGCACTCGCACTCCTCTTCCTCCTCCCTCTCCTCCTCCCCGCCCAAAACCCATTCACCTGAAGGTCGTCGCCCCATGATGCCAGTGCTGGCGCGTTCCGCAGCAGGATGACGCCAAACACGCACTGGTACCGCCATGAGCGAGAGAGAGAAAGGGGAGCGAGCAGGGGTTATAGGAACAACCAGGACAAGGGAAGCGACAGAGGCAGGAGGATGGAGGAGGAAGAGAGTGGTACGGGAGGACATGTAGTTTCTTACCTGTGAAACGAAGTCGAGGATGATGTATAAGAGAACAGCAAGGTCGCTGGGCAGGGCTGAGCAAGTTTGAGGGATCAAGAAGGAGCAAGCAAACAACCCGACCATGCGCTCCGTCGATGAGGACCCAAGCCCAGGGATAGATCAGGATGGAGAGCTGTGGCCATCCAACTTGAGGAAAGTACTGGCAGTGGAAGAGAGATGGCGGAAGGAGGGGAGGAGAAGCAGAAGGGCCGAAAAGAAAGAGATAGACGCACGGAAGAAGGAGGGAGGGTACACATGGGACTGAAATTGGCAGAGAAGATGAAAGGAGGTACCAGAGTGATACACATCAGGACGCCGTAGAGTTTACGTGTTGAACGACCTTGCCTATTTCGATGTCAGAGCCGTCTCCATCCTCTCCCCTCCCTCCTCTCCCATCCATGAGCTTCACCGACCTTGCAGCTGCAGTCGGCAAGATCCCAATCATAGGAAGACAGACCCCAATGCAGAATGCGTTTCCAAAGACCTGAGATGTAGGTGGTTCAGTGGGAGTCGGGACTAACAATGGGAAGAGAAGAACTAAGACTATCGAACACAGAGTGTGTCACAAGGGGAGAGGTGAAGGAGGACCGCGATCAGCAGGAAAAGTAGAGGCGGAAAGGGGTAATTCGAGAAGGGAGGAAGAGCTCATACCCAGAATCCCCATCGAGAAGGAGTTGAGACAAATGCACCAACCATCCAGCAGAGCGTCTGGAAGCCAGTCAGAGAACGCCGAGGATGGGAAGGGAAGGTGAGGGGGGAACGGGGAGAAGAGACAAGAGGAGCGGGTGAGAAGTAGAGCAGAGCAGAAGAGGGTCAAGGCAACCATCATCGTGTTGCAGAAAAACATGAAGACTCTTGTGCTGAAGCCAGCGCCAGTGATGAGGAAGAGATCGAGGAGGATGAGAGGAGTCGTGACGAGCTGCGGCGGGTTAGCATAGCAAGTTCATCTCACTCACCCGCATCGGTCACCTGCGCAATGTGGCGACCAAAAAAGAGAGGGTAAGTCTGAAGTGTCTTCCATTCTGAGCAGGAGGAGGGTCAAGGGAGGGTACTTGCTCCCAAGTTCACCTACCGTGCGGATTCTGTGGCTCCCCCTGGTTCAGAAGTCAGCAGGTGAAACGAGCGACGTTGAGACTTACCAAGTGCGCAGAGAAAGGTTGAGAGTAGTGCCATGACACTGGAAGAGAAATCAGCCAATGCAACCCCATCGTCGACCCGATCCTGCTCTCCTCCCTCTCTCCCTCCCTCCCTCCCTCCCTCCCTCCCTCCCTCCCTCCCTCCCTCCCTCCTTTGCGCTCCATCCTCTCTTGCCCTCCCTCCCCCTCCCTTTCTGTCCCTCCTTATCCGTTGCGTCCTTTCCCCTCGCACTAAAGAATCGAGCAAACTTCTGACCCTCACCTGCTCCCTGAGGCCCCTTGATTCTCCACAGCGGCTGATTTGGAGGTCACGCAATACGACATCATATCTTATGTTGCCAGCCTCCTGACCTGAATTCCGTTCCCAGTGGCCATGGCGAGATAAGACATCGTAGTGACGCTGCAAGATCAAGTCATCCAATGCTTCAGTCCAGCTTGACCCCGCAAACTTCTCACCTGGTAACAAAGAAGGTGTTGAAGTAGAGGAACCTCCTCGCGCTCTCTGCCCTCAGCCCCCAGCTGCGTAACGCGCTCAGTGGTGGGATATGGCAGGGAAGCATCTGCTTCTTCATCTCTTACATCAGGAACAGGAACGAGCAAATCAGCATCACAGCAAAGTTGAGGTAGAGCAAGAAGACACCAAACGGTGAGACCCCAACAACATGCATGATGTTTCTCAACTCCATCGCCTTCCAACTCTCAAGAAAAGCTTCCTCCATCGCCGACATCGGATCCTGCTCCCCGGAACACGTCCCTGTGCCCCCGTCTGTGTTGGGATGGAAGAAGCTGACGTTGATGGATTCAACCTTCGGACACTTCCTGTCCCGGCAGTCTACCGCAACGACGTACCAGTTGTGGGAGAACTTGCCTTGAATGTTCTTGAAGGCATCGATCTGAGGTGCATGCATCGAGTTCTCCGTGATGGTAGCTTTCGCTGCCTTGCTGATCTCTTCGCAGGAACGGCCCATCATGTTCTTCTTCCAGAACGCGTCCCAAGAATTGTGCTCATCATCGAAGAAGAAGACAGTCATGGGAGGCGAGCTGTCTTTCCTCGTGATCTTCACTGTCAGCCTCGGAAGCTTGTGGTCGGGGTCTTTATCCTCCTCTTCGGTCGTCGCGCCGATGCAGAACATCCCAACCAGCACCGATTCCTTGCCAAAACAAATCGGATTTCTGATTTGAATGTTTGTTGTGTTGCCTGACGCCTGCGTTACAATGGTCTCAGGGAGCTGAGTGAGCGATGGGACCATCGGGAGCTGTTTCAGCGTTCTCATGGGGAATGCTGCGGTGCAGCCCAACAGCAGTGCTACCGATGCACATAGCCGATTCACGCGCATTCCGTCCGGGTATCGTCCCTCCCTGAAAGACCCTGCATCAGCATCTCATACACAACACCAGCTGATCTTTCAGCGCAAACTGCTGTCAGGTCAGCTGATGGGGAGTCAGAGTTCATGTGTTCATGGCATGCACCCTCCTTCCTGTCCATTTCTTCAACCCTTTCCGAATCCTCTCTCCTCCTCTCCATTCCTCCCTCCAATCTCCTCCTCCCTCCAATCTCCTCATCCCTCCTCTGTCATCCCTCATCTCTCCTGCACGTCATTCAAGCACATCTTCTGACTTGTTATGCATGATCCCAACCATTCTCGTCCTCTTTGCAATCCCCGCCATCTGTTCTTCGCCTTCCCAGCGCTCTTCCTCTTCAGCTGTCATGCTGTCGAACCTCGTAAACTTCAACTTTGAGTAAATTTAATTAGTTAAGTGGAAGGGAGAAAACGCGGATAGGTTGGAAAGGCATATCAACAAGTCCGCCTCACTACTGACGTAACAAGAAGAGAGAGACAGTTGAAACCTCTAGATGGCAGCGGCGGTCATCATGTTGCTAACTTAGTAAGCCAACGGTTGACAGTGGGCCACTGTTCACGCCGGGTTCAAGTTGTGCACTCAGTCAGCACTACATTCATGACCCCCCGGTCCGGGCGTCACGTATTTAACTTGAAGCCTGTGAAGTTATAAAAAATCAGTGCGAGGACTGGCATGGCAGGAGACTCAATTCAGTGATTCGACGTCGGAGCCTGCTGGGCCGCCTGAGGTGAGTGTCGCACAGGCCAGCGGCACGCGGCTGGCACTGCCCCCGGTGACATGGCGACTCGTGACTCCGAGTGAGAAGAGAAAACCCTGACATCCGATCCATCGGAGAACCAACCCCCCGGCCCGGCGGGCCGGGCCCGGGCGGCCTGCCGACCGGGTGATGACCGCTGTCCGGGTCCGATCAGGGTCCAAACTTCCGATAGTATGCCCTTACCTGTCCTCGTACTGATTTTTAACTTAACTTTGAGTAAATGTTAGTATGATGCCGCGAGCGATGGCAACGCCAGTATGGCTGATCTTTAACTCAACTTTGAGTAAAGATTAGTATGGCACAGTGACTCCGGGCGATACGACCGCTCGCCAACCCGCCGATCATGAAAGTACGACTATTGGGTGACAACTCGTGGATGACTCAGTACCCCTATTTCTGAGTGTAATGTCCCCTTCATCAGGGGGTGAGGTACTGCCTAGTACTAATGACGATTTTGCCAATGACCACAAGCACCACCCACCCGTATTATGTGTTAAGTACCCCCACCACCTCCATTTCCTTCTCGAACCCCCTCCTGAGAGCCTCGAAACAAAGTACTCTGACCCTCCTACCCCTACTCAAATATTTTCCTCACGCCTTTCTTCTACCCCCTCTCCTTCGCTCCCTCGCTCCCTCGCTCCCTCCTCCTCAAACTAGTCCATCCTCATGGTCCATGAAGCCAGTGCTCTGGCGTGGGGCCTTGCCTCCGCCGCATCCCTTCCAGCAGGGGCTCTCGTCGCCATCATAAAGAGCCCTCCCGACAAGATGTCTGCCAACCTGATGTCGTTCGGAGGAGGCGCCTTGCTGTTTGCCCTCTCCATCGAGCTCTTCGGAGTCACCCTTGCACACAAAGATCACTTCATGATTCACGAGTTCAACAAGGTACTTGCTGCACAACCCTCAACCTGATCCTTCACTTCTCACTTGCTCTACCAGATCATAGTCGTCATGGCCTTCGCTGCCTTGGGAGGAGGAGTAGTCTTCACTGGGCTCGATCACTTACTGAACAATGCTGGAGCTTTTTTGCGCAAGTTTTCTACTCTCCACTCAGAACAAACAAGAGGATACATGGGTAGGCTGCTGGGATCGAAAACCATTTCAGCGTTACAATCTATTCGTGTGTTCCGTAACCTGCCTCGCTCAGCGCTGGAAGCCATTTTACCCCACATGCAGAAGATTACCTTCGACTCTAACTCAAGGCCAATCCACTCTGAGATAAGCGAGGAGTCGCTGATCTATTTTGTTGTGCGAGGAAAGATCGCTTTGAATTTCTGCGACAAGGAAGGGAATGTCCTGCCTCTGTCTCATCGCGAAATCAAGAAGAACGAGATTTTCGGTCACGAAGCGCTCTTAGCCGGCGGAACAGTGCGTTGTACTGCTGTAGCAGTCACTAAGACCGTCTGCTTGGCAATTGCTCCTCACGCACTGGAGCTCGTGCTCAAAGAGTTTGATCACAATTATCAGGACTCCTGCTCAATCTCCCTCTCCATTCAAAAGATTGTAGAGACTAAAGAGGACATCCCGCTGGCTGCCATGAATGGAACAGACTATGAGACGATCTTTCAGGGCGGATGCTTCCAAAGCTTCACCCTTGAGCACAAGAAGGCTCTGTTCTACAACATGTTTCAAGAAGCGTACTTCCTGGGGGAAGAGGTCTTCCAGGAGATCGACAGCATGTCTTCGCTGTTCTTCATTGCGAGCGGCAGCGTAACAGTGTCAGAGGGCTCCTGCACCTCGGTGATACGTACAGGTCAGCTACTTGGGGGAGATGTCATAGACATCAGAGCTCGCCGAAAGTCGGTCAGTCGAACTTCAGCTACAGCTTCTGCTGAAAGCAGGATTTACCGCATCCGAAGTGAAGAGCTTGCAAGGCTGCTCAGCGAGGATCCCACCCTTGAGCCTGCGCTGCTGGATGCTTGCCTGTGGCAGCCAGCAAGCTCGCTCGACGAGAGGGATGAGTTTGAACTTGACGTCTCAGCTCAAGATTCTCCCCAGTCTCCACGGGACAAGGACACAACACCGCATGCGGCAGAGACCGCCGCTCTGCTGCACGGCGATGGCTGTCTGGATGGCATGAACAGGTCTGAAGCTCGCAATAGCTTTCAACAGCCCAGGACCTCCATCGCGGCAAGTTTGCGGAAATCATTTTCTTCCCGCAGAGCGTCTCATCAGTCCGAGCGCTACTCGGCTGAGCCGGTTATCAAGGGAAGGCTTTCTACGGAACTTGGCCGCATCCGAAGGCAGACGTCAGTGGACATCGAGAGAAGGAAGTCGCAGGATGCGCAGGACGAAAAGCTGAAGAACCCGAGCAAGAGGCCCAGCACAAGCGTGGAGGCCGCGAGAGCGTCCGTTGAGACCCCCGAACTCCCCAACCAGATCTTGGAGGAGAACGAAATGGCCGAGGCGGTGGCTGAGGACCTCAGCAAGGACAAGAACGTTGCGCTCATGATCTGGCTCGGAATTCTCATCGACGCCATCCCTGAGTCCATGGTGATTGGCTTTATCGTCGCCGAGGGATCTCGAAACCCCCTCGTCTTCGTCATCGGCGTTTTCCTCTCCAACTTCCCTGAAGCCATGGCGTCGGCTAACACCATGAAGCACGTCGGCCTCAACACCGTCACCATCTTGCTCCTCTGGACGTCTACCTGCGTCATCACTGGCCTTGGTGCGATGTTTGGGGCCGCGATCATGCCGAGCTCGGGCTTGAGCGGAGACTTCGAGCTCTTCGTGAAGGCCATGGAGGGGCTGGCGGCGGGTGCCATGCTGACCATGATCGCTCAGACTATGCTGCCAGAAGCATGCGAGAAGGGAGGAGCCCTGACGGGAATCTTCTGCTCCTGCGGTTTTCTCTCAGCTCTGCTGGCGAAGCTCCTCCCCATATCATGAGATTCATAGGCCTCTCGGTGGCTCCGTCATCCGGATCTTCGGCGGTTAACCCGGCGGCGCGGCTATCATATCGGTCCAATATGCATGCCCCAGTGATTGAAGACGGTACCTCTTATGGCGCCGTCTCTTGTCTTCTCGCCGTATGGCCTGTGCGACAGCCAGGGCCTCCGAGCGGCCTCTATTCTCTTAATTGTCCTCGTACTGATTTTTAACTTAACTCCGAGTGAAGAAACTCTGAGTGAAGAAAGAAGCCCGATAGGGCAGCGGCACTGCGGCAGCCTGTCACACTGTCAGAGTGCCGCCGCCCCCCGGCCTCAGCCGCTGAGCCTGAGGGTGCCCGGCCACTCGCGGCTCGGACCGTCCAGAGTCCGGTCACGCCCGGCCGCGGCCCGGATCGGACGGTCGGCGGCGACTCGGATCTGATGATCGGCGCCGGACGGTCCTGGCACCGCCGGCTCACAGTTTGGGCCCTCGTCCCCGCATCGCCCAGCGAGTTGACTAAAATCATGCAGATGGTCGCAAACTTCGGCTGCAAGGCCGAGCAGTGAGATGATGAGAGGGGAGGAGAGAGGAGGGAGGGAGGAGGAGCAGCAGCAGCAGGACAGGAGCAGAAGCAGCAGTGATGGGAGGAGGCAAAGGAGGAGGCAAAGGAGGAGGAGGAGGTCAGCGGGTTCGATGGGTACTGTCTTTCCAGATATGAGGTGCAATGGCAGCGACCGTAGGCTGTACATCAGCACGATAACAGTGACATGGATGCTTGTGCAGCTGTTTGCGGCTTGACTTTGGTTCTTGCAGCTGACTTCAAGATGAAAGCTTGCTCCCTTCACCTCCTAGCTCTTGCTTTGTCTTGCGTTGCGCTGCGATTGGACGGCGCTCCTCCTCCAGGAACTCGCATCAGGCAAACGCAGTGCACGTCCTGGCCCAGGCCCCTCAACATTCTTGGCTTTGCGAACCTCTGCGCAGACATGTACATGCACCCGTGTCAGAACACGGTCTCCGTGGAGATTTACCTGGAGGGTGCAACAGACGACCTTTTCTTCCAGGTGAAGCTCGAACGCTCCTCCGTGTCGGTCTCAGCTGCTCTCAGGAAATCTCTCCGGACGAGGGAGGGTTCTGCGCGAAGCCACCGGCAACCTCTGCAGTGACCAGCGCGTGCGGAACTGACTCCATGATCTGCATGAGTTTTATCAAGGATGGTCAAGACACGCTGCACATTGGGCCGAGGTTTTTGTCCGGTAGGGAGCGGAGGATGAGAGGATCTAGTCGCTGAGATGTTTGTCAGGTTGCCCGAGTGTCACCCTCAAGAACTGCCGGACATTCCCTGGAGCTTATCTTCCGGAGATCCCGATGCAGCTTGACTGTTAGTTCCTCTCACCTTGCTTTGATTGCTCCATCCCTCCCTCCCCCATCCCCCTCCTTCGCTCGTTCCCTCCATGATGGAGAGTATGTCCAGGTTTCCAACTAGGATTCAACTGTTCGAACCTGCAAACATGCGACAAATGCATCGAAAAAGGTTCAGAGTGGCAGGAGGCTATCGAGGGAGCGTACTAATACTTCCATCAAGGGTGCGGATGGTGCAGCGAGGGAGGAGGGCAGTGCATGGAAGGAGGTCTTCACGGCCCGATGTGCTCGACCTGCGGTAGCAACTGCTCGTGCTCATGGAGCTACGGCCAGTGCAAGGTCACTTCCTGGGAGGGAGGAGTGTCTGTGTTGAGCCCTCCGTGCAGGTGCCGGAGGCTGACATGGAGAAATTTGAGCGCGACCTGAATCAGACAGCCGAGGCCCTGAAGAAAGCGACCAATGAGTGAGAAGAAGCTGCTGAGAGTTTCTTGCCTTGCTTGCTTGCTCTGTCCTGCCCACTCTCCATGTCCTGCTCACTCTCCATGTTCTGCTCACTCTTTCGGTCTCGCTGACTCTCTGTGCCAGGCTGGAGGACCTCGAGGACGTCATCCGTGACGGCAAGGCCGTAAGAACGAGCCTCGTGTTACTCAGGTTACCACGTCTGACATGCCTCGATGGGTTAGGTGGACATCTCCGGAACTTCCTACAAGTGCAAGTGAGGATGCGTCTTGCCTGCCCTGCTCGCCCTTGTGACAGCCCAGCAGGACTGATGGGCAGATGAAGAGCTCTAGAGCCATCTCGACGACCTTTGCCGTCCTGATCTGCCTCTTTACCTTCCTGGGATCGACACTCGTGGGGTACGCAACCAACCCCTTCACGCGTCCAGGTTGTGTGCCGACATGCTGCAGGTGCTACTCTGGGAAGCAAGGATACGCCGATGCCCTGTTGGAGAGGCTCTCGTCGCTGAAGAGGAGGGTGATGTCCAGGAACACCATGGACGCAGGGTCGCTCTACTCTTGAGAGCTCCACGCGTAGGAGAAGGGGAGGAGATGGTGGTGGAATGAGCCAATGTGAGTGAGAGGAGAGTCAAGGAGGAGGAGGGTAAGGGTGAGGAAGGGGATGGGAGGGAAGCGGAGGAGGGTCTAGGAGGGGAAGGAGGAGAGTGAAGGAGGAGGGAGAGAGGATGATTTAGTGTTTGTTTGACGGAGCCGTGGTATCTTGCCTACTGTTCTATCTGTGTGCTTTTAATATCTACAATGTGTCCACATTAATCTTTGTCTACGGGCATTCTGTCGATGTCAATGACGGTCTCGTAAGGGATCTGATTCCTTACAAACTTGAGCTTCACGTGCAGCTCCGTCGTCTCCCTCTGCAGACTGGTCAGCTCCTCAACCCCCGCAAACTTGTCGGCGTCACCAGAAGCCGCCTTGCTTGCTGCAGGCTCGTGATTTTCACCTGCCCCCTCGGTCAGAACAGCGAGGTGGGAGGAGAGGGCAGGGAAGGAGCGGGAAGATAGAGGGGATGGAGGGAGAGGAATGGCCGTACCTCCTCCACATGAGTGAGGATGTCTCCACTGTAGATGGCGGGATGAGCTTTGGCTGCAGAACCTTCCTTGAGGACCTGGTAGATGTGAGGAGTAGAAGAGGAGGAAGGAAAGAGAGGAGGGAGAACAAGCAAGGCAGCATGGAGCGCAGGAGGAGGAGGAGGAGGAGGAGGAGGAGGAGGAGAGGGCATCAGAATGGAGGGAGAGGAGCTACCGAGTGAACTTTTACAGCTTCTCGGGTGTTGCCGATCAAATTGAGAGCGCGTGAGAGGTTGGAGGGTTTCCAGGACTCGAGGACAAGACCGATGCCGAAAGCAGGCCTCCCTTCCTCCAGCCCCTCTCCCTCCCCCCCACCGTTTCCCTCATGCCCGTCTGCCCTGCCCTGCTCCTCCCCGTCACCTTTCGCCTCCTCCTTCAGGCCTTCTGAGTTTGACCCCTCGGTCTGTCCTCCCTGGGATAAAGGCTTCACGGAGGCACCCTCCTGTTTACCCTTTCCTCCTTCTCCTCCTCCCTCTCCTCCCTCTCCTCCTCCCTCTCCTCCTCCTTGTCTTGGATTGTTGCTCTGCGTATCTTGTTTCCTATCTGACGAAAACTTGAAGTTCGAGAACATGTTGCTGAGCAAGGACATCTGTGTCTTGTCCTGTGCCCTGTCCTGTACCTTCTTCTCCCCCTCTCCTCCTCCAGCTTCCCTCCCCTCCCTCTTCGAAGTTCCATCCTGCTCTTGCTTGCTCGCCCCTGGGATGTTAAGCTCCAGGAAGTCGAGGATGGAGCAGATGAGGAGGCCCTGCTTCCTCGTGTGATTCATGAAGGAAACCTCAGCCTCCGATGGCCCGCACGTGAGCTTCGACAGAAACCCCTTGTTCTCCTTCCTCTCCATCCTGAACGCCCTCTTGTGCTGTACGATTGAAGAAGAGGAGGGAGGAGAAGGAGAGAAGGAAAGAGGACAAGGAGGAGGGAGGAGGAGGGAGGAGGAGGAGGAGGAGGAGGAGGAGGAGGAGGAGGAGGAGAAGGGAGAGGAACAGCGTGAGACACCCTGAACAGAACTCTCTTTCAGAAGCTCCTTACCAGGCCAATCACTTGTAGGCCATTAAGAAGCACAGTGCCAGGAGGGAGAGAAGAATCATCAGCATCGTCCACATGGTAGGTGAAGGTGGGCGACGTCAGCCGCAGGATCTTGGTCTCTACCAACTTCTTTTCTCCCGTCTCCTCTAGCTGCAGGTCAGGCAGGTCAGCATCGCCGAGAGGAGCAGCAACATAGTTGCATACCATGACGACGTGCGCGCGCTCTCCGTTCTCCACTCCTGCGTTCCTGCCCCTGTGAAGCTCCACAGGAGGGACCGCTGGCCCAGGGTCCGAGCAGGCGACGAAGGTGAACCCGAGCTTTGGGGAGGAGAGGAAGTGGGTACGGGGGAGGAGCGGGACCTGGTGTCTGTCCCCTGTGGAAAGATCGAAGATGGCGACACAATCATCAGCGTCGAGCTCTGACGGCAGCGCGTCGCTGGTGGTCAGAATCCCCACCATGTCCTTGAACTGAACGTAGATCCCGCAAACTTGCTTGCTCCTCCTTCGTAGACGGCAGATAGCGTTGTTGAGCCGCACCCTCCTCTGGTAGCTGCTCAGCATGGGCTCTCGGCCATGCATGCGATGCGGGACATCCTCGGACCCAGGCTCTCCGCCCAGCTCTCCGCCCTTGGGGTCCATCGTGGGATGAGGGTGATGATGACGGGGGTCAAGGTGAGGTGAAGCCTTGGTGGAAGCTACTGGATCATCCTGCGAAAACAAATCAGCTGGGGGGGAGGAGACGCACAATGCATGCTCGAGTTCTGTTAGAGCAGCATGGGAAGAGCAGAAACGTGGTCAGGAGCATCTTGACTTTTCTTTTGTTCGCTATCGTCCAAAAGTTCACTGGATATTTCCTCCCATCCGCCATGTTCGGTTGTTCTCTTCCTCCACATCTTTCCCTCCTTCGCGCTACACAGCTTCTGTTCCTCGCCCTCGTCCTCGCCCTCGCCCTCTCTGACCTTCGCGCTTCCACAAGGTGTCCCTTCCACCATTTTTGCCTTGTCATTCTTTACTCCCTCATACAGCCCGCACGGTAGTCTCATCCCCCGCATAAAACATGGAAATGCTGCCGTGGGTATGGCCGCGGGTAGCCAAGGGAAGAGCACGAGGATCGTTCGATACATGTGATGCAGGAAGATGAAGGACGGAAGCTAGGAACACAACATGAGCGCTTCTATCTACCATCCTTTCTTTGCCACGAACCTCTTTCCGAATGTTTCCCTTTTTCCCCAAACACCTTTGGTAACTCGCATGCTAACTGAACCTTGATCCTCCTCCCCACCTTCGGCGTCTCCCCTGTGTTCTTGTGCTCTGTACCACATTGGACGTGTTGTGCAGCTGCAAGGTTGGTCATCAGTGAAGCTGTGTGCATCCGGGGGCGCCGGGCGGAAATAAGACCCTTCAAGGCGTTTAAGTGGATTGCCCCTGATTTTTGTTCCAGAGCGACCATGTCTTCGAAACAGCTTGAAGAGATTCATCGTGCATTCCAGGGGCCACCTCCTCGTCAGCTGTCCAGGTTGCCTGAGAGGAGTTGTACCGCAGGGGTTTGAAGTGCTTTTGCACGCAGGGCAGGGAAAATGGTTCTGTTTACTTGGTTAACGCTCGCTGTTGTCTTTGTTGGGTTGTACTCCCAAGGCTACTGCCAGACACCTCAATGCTGGATTCCTCTCACGGTTTGCCGATGCTGAGGATCGGAGCACTTCTAACGTTTGAGTTGCAGATTGCTGTTTGGTTCTCTGGGGTTATGATGACGATCTTTGTGGTAGGGTTGCGGGTTGTGGTGGACGAGTTGGAGGGTGACTTTGCTGCAGGCTACTGAAGGTGTTGATCCGGAGATAATGAAGAAGAAGGAATCATAGTCCGCAAGATGTACATACCTGTTCTATTCATGTTATAAATGGATGAAAAGATGCACACGTTTCTCGATTGGGCAATTGGATGGAAGTGTAAACATGCCAAGAAATCGTATGAAGCAGCCTTGTCACAACGACAGCATATATGAGCCTCAAGCTCCTGTAACTCGACCGAAGGAAAACAGCACAAGCAGCTGTTGCAACTAGTTTACAAGGTTCTGTCGATGTCATGACCAACAATGTTTAAAGAAGTGATGGAAGGGCAGCTCTTGGATTATTTCCTGATTCAATATTCCACTCTAAATTATGAAGAGGCCTTTCCTCCCTTCTTCTGCTGATCGCTGAGAACGCGCTTCACGATCTTCTGTTCCTCAATCAAGAATGCACGGATGATGCGCTGACGAACGCAAGTTCCGCATCTGTATCAGGGTGAGCATGAAGAGCATCGAATCAGTAGGGAAGTAAGCTCACCTTGCTCCACCATATGCACGAGAAACTCTCTTCATACGCTTAGTAGTTGACTTGAGCTCGCAAGGACGGAGAGCCTTGAGGCCGCGGAGAACGCATCCGCAGTCTCCGCACTTGGGGACAGAGGCGGGTTTCTTCACATACAAGATGTTGAGCCTGAGATCTCTATGAGCCACGAGCATACAGAGAGTGCCGGACAACACAAGATCAACAGGGGATGTGAAGTGGATGATAGAGGAGAGGAGAAGTGGGAGATTGTTGTTGAAATGGAGAATCAATGCGGAAACGAGTTTTCACCTGCCCCCGGGAGTCTTGACGACACGGGTCTTGTTGCTCTTAGTGTTGTAAGAGTGTCTACGCCTGATAAAGATCGTAAGTCAACAAGGAAATCAACAACCTCATGCATATCTCACGTATCTCTACTCAGATCTATGCAATACACTGCCCCAACATCACAACATATCGACTACAACGCTGCCACTTCTTGACAATCTTTTCGAGGACAACACAACATGAACAACCATGAATTCTTCACAGAACAACAACATCAACAGCAACAACTATACAGCGATCACCAAAGTGCTATCGCAAGTTATCAGTCATTCACACATTAAAGACCATCAGTATCACCGAACAAATTCTAACTGGGATAGTCTATAACGAACAACCACGCACAAGTTTCATACAAAAATATTCATGAATAAGACTTGATCAGGCACGATGTGATTCATATCATTGCAATGAGACGAACCCAACGCCCCATACTCAACTCCTAATCCTGACCTACTTCACCAGGCTATGTTTTCAAGGCAGATGGTAATAAGCCAATCATACAACAAACAAGTTCACAGCTTCCTTGAAACATCTGAATTGACCACCAGGGTAATAACTTCTTCATCGCCATTACCCCTCACACCATCACCACCACCTAATTGCCTGCACCACGTACCACACATATCTCATCATCCCCTAGCGAGAAACAACAATGCATGCATGTGAGTCCTCTGTGACATCCTCTGAATCCGCATGTATCTCATCATTTCGATATTCATCTGTTCTCTGCACCCGCACTTTCTCTCCGCGATCATCACCTGAACGTGAGCCTCGTGTCCTTCATTGTCGCCTCCTCCGCACGCACGCGCCCTCCACGCCTTTTTTTTAGGGTACCCCCCACCCCCACGACCTGCCAGTTCATCACGATGCTCCACACCCACCCCATCAAATGGATACCACCCCTATTTTTCAATGTTTACATGACGGGTGATAGACATACCCAGGGTGGTAATAAGTACCCTACCCTGTTTGTCATCGTACACTCACCCCCTATTCAGAAAGGATTTGGTACAGGTAGTCAACCACCCACAGAGTACCGTACCCAATGTAGCACGAGAGGCAAGAGTAGCATCCTACCCATGAAAGATCTGCGATTTTTCGATTGAGTCACTAAGTGAAAGAGGCAAGGGTCTCGAGTTCTCTTCCACAGACTCTGTCGTGAAACCAGACGATGCCGGCCCGGAATCTCAACCCCGGGCCCGGAGTTTTCAGTGACCCAGTGGCAACATCATCACCCTCATTCACTTTGAGTTGAGTAATCCCATCAAACTCTGGTGCCAGGTGTCCTCAGGCGAACATGGCGGACAAGATGGACACCGACGGAGACGACAAGGTGCGGCATGGCGAGCACTGGAGGAGGAGGGAGAGGAGAATCAGATATCAGACGAAGGAATGCTTGAGAGGAGAGGAGAGGAGAGGAGAGGAGAGGAGAGGGATGCAGAGAGAGAACATGTGAGGGGCACATGTGGAGGGGAAGTAGGAGGGAAACAAGATTCTTTTACAAAGAACCTGTGTGCGAGATAGAAGGAGGGGAGGGGAGGAATCTGGAAGCTGGCAATCTCAAGGGGGTAACAAGATGAGAGGCGAAGGTGTAATTGAAGTGTGGATCGAGGAGAAAGAAGAAGGGCCAATGGAGAGATCAGATATCGGATTGATGAACCCGTTGGGAGTAAGCAACAACAGTGAAGATTGAGGTTACAATACACCCAGCGATATTAGCAGACAGAGGGGGGAAATGAGTGGACCACATCTCAACAAGATAGAATGATCCTGTAGGGAGGATTCAAAGAAGGCAGGAAGGAAAGGTTTCACACCTGAAGCACTGTACCTTTTGCGTTGCCAGTACTTGAAACAAAGTCGACAGAACGCCTGACAATTTGTTTTCTTTCAGGGCCAGGGTCAGGGCGAAAAGAAGAATTTCATAAGCTCGAAAAATAAGGATGACATGTCAATCTCTACAAAGAAGAAGGAGGATTTCGGACCACTTCTTGAAGCATCGATCCCTCAAAACAGAGATTTAGCACTGAAGGAAGGCAAGAAAGCGGAGGCAATAGAAAATTTGCTCACGGTAATAGATCAAGTTGTGATTTCTGTTGGTGATATTGTGTGTTTCAGGTTGAGAAGCAAACTCGTTTGGCGGGAGATGCGATTGCGACTGGGAAGTAAGTAGAGTTACTCTTTCTTGAAATTCGATGATTGTATCCTTCCAGGGTTGCCGTTGAGATCATCAAAATCCTTTATGAGACAAAGGACTGGGAGGGTATCAACAGTCATGTTATCCTCATCTCAAAACGGCGCCAACAATTGAAGCAAGTTTTGGTCGAAATCGTGCAGGTCATTCGTGTAAAAGCAATGTCTGGATCTTGTGATATTACTTTCAGGAAGCCATGAAATACATCGATAGTACTCCAACTGAACCAATTAAGCTAGAGCTCATTCACGTACGACCTTTGGAGTGGTGGAAACATGATCTGACATTTGCTTTAGACTCTCAGAGCTGTAACTGATGGGAAGATTCACGTTGAGTTGGAAAGAGCTAGATTGACAAGAACGCTGGCAAAAATCAAGTACAGAAGTCTTCTATTTGAAATCTGAGTGTCTAAAATTGCGTGACGAACAGGGAGGCAGAGGGAAAGATTGCAGAGGCTGCTGATCTCATGCAAGAAGTTCAAGTAGAAACGTACGATTTGTGAATGATGTTGCGTTGTTGTCCCGTAAACGATTTTTTTTATCAGGTATGGGTCGATGGAGAAGGAAGAAAAAGTTGATTATATTCTCGAACAAGTCAGATTATGCTTGGACAAGGGAGATTACGTTAGAGGAGCAATCGTCAGCAAGAAGATTTCGTCCAAGACATTCAAGGATGATCAGTTACAAGAATTGAAGCTGCGGTATTAGTTGAATCGTATTTTCATGTCACGTTGACGGGGATCTTGCTTTGCAGCTACTATGAGCTCCTTAACAGAATCGCGGACGAAAAAGATGAATACTTTGAAATGGCACAGAACTTCCATGAAATGTGGAATACCCCCTCACTTCAGGTACGCAAGCGAAGCCTCAACCCATGGAGCATGGCTAATTCGATGTCCTTTCAGGATAAGCCAGAGAAGTGGATGCCGTTGTTGAAGAGCGTCATTGTGCTGCTGATTCTTTCACCTCATGATAACCATCAAAACGACTTCCTTGTTCGATTGCTGGAAGAGAAGAAACTAGAGCAGATTCCTCCTTACAAGGTACCAAAACTCTTCCTTTTGAATGATTTCTTTATGATAGAACGATTTCAGGTCCTTTTGTCGCATTTCAAGACTATGGAGCTTATTCAGTGGTCGTCGTTCCAAGAATTGTACAAGGCTGAGCTGCAAAGCCATGCTGCGTTTCAGGTACTGTGGAAGATGTTTGTTTTCTTTGGCTGAATTTTTGTAGGGTGATAAGGGTAAGAAGCGATGGGACGATCTGCACGCAAGGGTTGTGCAGCACAACATCAGGGTAGTCTCGACCTACTACACGAACATCCGTATGGCTAGACTGGCACAGCTCCTTGAGCTGTCTCAGGAAGAAGCGGAGAAGTACGTGTGTGACATGGTCATACTTGTTTTTCATCCATTTTTCAAGTTTCTAACTCACGATGCAGGTTGTAGCCGGATCGTTGTGGTGTCGCATTGACCGACTGAAGGGAATCGCTACCTTTGCTCCTACAAAGGACCCAAGAGACACCCTCAACAGGTATTAGTGCTTTTGACAGCTGCATTGCTTTCTTGACTTGGCGATCCTTTAGCTGGAGCAACAATATTTCCGAGCTTCTTGGCAAGGTAATCAGAGTATTCAAGTTATTGGACACGAGCTTACTATGCCTCAGGTTGAGAAGATATGTCACCTTATCCACAAAGAAACTATGCTTCACAACGTCATTAAGCAGTCTTGATCCCCTGCTTTTGAGAGTAAATTTCTCTGATTCTTGTGCATTTCTATCTTTATCCTTTGTGCGACACTTGTAGCTCTTACAAGATCAATATTTAAGTTTTCTCTTGTACCTCTTATCATCACAAAACCCCAAAGTATCTTCTCTGCTCCTCAGCCGTCTTGTCGTCTTCTCCAATTACACATCGACACATCATAATTCTATTTCACATACCCATCTTCTTCTCGTCTTGAGAAAATTCAGCCTCTACAACCTTCTTCTCTGCGCTCTCACTGTGTCCAAGGCTCTGTGACCTGCTCGTTAGTCTCCCACCCACCATAACGAGCAACGACCTTCTCTGGTGAGATGATATCCCTGACTCGCTGCTTGATCTCTTTGGCTTCAGGAAACCTTCCTTCCGTCTTCCTGCTCCATATCGTCTTTCCATTCAACCTGTTGTCACCTTCACGACCTTGAGAGAGTGAGCGCCCCCCCCTTCACCGGATGTCAAACACCCCGCCCGGCCGGACCCGAGATGGGACAAGAGCCACACTTCCGATGTCGGCCTCGAACGTACTACTCCAACCATAAGAGAATACCCAGCTGAAGTCAATCACGTCTCACGTCAACAGCTCCTGGGCCAGCCAAGCTCCTCGCAGCATCCACCTACAACCGGTGCAATACCTGCATTACGCTGGTGAGGTCTGATACGGGCAACATGAGCGACGAATACTCTATCTCCACGATGGGCAACTTGGGCATGTACTCTCCACTCTGATCGCACATACTGTAAAACTTTGTCTGTGGTCGAATCGACACCCCGCGCTCGCGATGCAGTCGAGGAGCAAATGCTGAGATCTGGAAACCGGATGTAGTTCCTGGAAACATGACTGAGCTGCAGTGCATGGGGGGCAGAGAGGAGGAGGGAAGGATGGAGGTATGCTGTGGAGGTAAGGAGCCAGGAATGAGGGTGGTGGAGGAGAGGAGTTCTCACCCAGCATGGCTAGCACAAGAAGAAACGACGGAGCGCCCATAGCGAGTCGGGGAGAATTCCAATGGGACACATGGTGGGGTAATTTCCACACAAAGGGGGGGTTGTGGGTAGCCTGCGTTGGGGACGGGTGCTTCTGATATGGAACAGGGGGGTAAAGGTGGTTGTACTTGAGTAAAACTAAAATTATTATAATACTTGGTACTCTTGTTGTTTGTAACTTTTACATTAATTGTAGAGGGTCTATAAGCTACTATATTTGACTTTTTAAAGTTAATTATAATTAAGAAGATACAATGCATAAATTATTATTTATTTCATATAGAAATTACATTTATTTAAAGTAATATATATATATTTCTGTTTTAGTTTTACAAGAAGTTGAGGTGGCGGCAGCGAAGAGGCGCGTCGCCATGCAGTCGCAGGCGGCTGCTCAGCCATGGCGAGCGGCAGCAGCGGTGGCAGGTGAGCTCATGGTGGACAAGGGAGGAAGATAAAAATATGCGGCTTCATCCTGCACACACTGCTGACTTATCTCTCTGCTCACGATCCCTCCTACCTCCCGTGGCTCCAAGATGTCGTTTGTGTGTCTTCTCCTGCCACGTGTAATCTGTGTGTTGTCATCTGATGCTCGGAATCTCATTTTGTCTTGTCATTTTGGTTGTGAATACCATGTTGTGCCTCGGAGACATGTTGAGAGCACTCACAGCCCACTGAAACATCTTGCGCTGATTGACGATGTTTCACAGTTGTGCTGGTGTCGGTCGGCATCGTCGCGGTCTCTCTCTCTCAGAGTCGAGCGGGAACAACCGAGCTTCTCTCAGGGGACAGTATTGATTTCACAACGGCCAAGGGCCCCAATGGGGAGCCGCCGATGCACTTGTCTGGACAGATCGGTACATGACGTGACTAGTCCCTACAGCATGTTTTGACGATTTGCGAACAGTGTCTCTATCCGATGAATCAGCTCCATCATCATCCACTTCTACCATTGGAATTGCTCAGCCCACTCAGCCTCCAGGCTATCCATACCCCATGCCTGGAGGAGTCCCTCCGCAAGTGCAGGTGTCCATTCCTGCTCCCCAGGTCAGACTGGTCGCACTAGTACCTACCTTGTGACCTTGTCGATTCCCTGCAGATTGTTCCGCAGACTGTAACAGTCAGTGGTCCTTTGGACAATCTCCTCAAGTCCTTGACGGCGGACATTGCTCAAGATAACCTTGCGATCGACGCCCTCAGGACCCAGGTGAAATTGTTGCGATCGAATTCCTGCGATGCTGACTCTTCTGCGACGTGAAGGTTGCCACTCTTGCCGCCGCCAACATGGAGCTCCAGAAGAAGTACGATTACATGGCATCAAAGCCTCCTCCTCCTGGCCAGACCGGACCACCGGGAGTTCGTGGTCTCACCGGTCCTCCTGGACCCCAGGTACTGACTCGATCTGGAAATAGCACCGCAGTTTCCTTGAGGTGGCGCCGTTTGCTGACCTTGTGATTGAAAGGGCTTCATGGGACCTCCAGGATTCACTGGCCCTCCCGGACGTCCAGGAATTGCAGGGCTTCCTGGACCGATGGGTCTCCCTGGCAAGGTGTGAAGAAGAGTCTCCTGTTTGGCAATACTCTTATCCTCGATACAGGTCGGACCTCCGGGCAAGCAGGGACCCTTTGGTCCTCCTGGAGTACCTGGACAGCCGGGTACAGCCTCCTCCTTGTTGCTCGTCCCTTTGTCTTGTCCTGCCTGTTCTTCTTTGTTGAATCGGTTTTGCAGGCATCACCGGACCACAGGGTCCTGCGGGACCTGAGGGTGAGCGTGGCCCACAGGGACCAGCTGGTCCTACTGGACCGCAAGGATTGCGGTAAGTACATTTCAGAAGATGTGCGAGCCCAAGTGCTGACCGGTCTGGCAGTGGTGCTGTTGGACCTCCGGGCTTGACTGGACCTATGGGAACTCCTGGTGTGTGGCCATCACCGACCCGTCAAGAGCTGGTTGTGAGAGGTTGATCGTCAGGTACCCCTGGAGCCCCTGGATTGCCCGGCGAGGTTGGCCCGATGGGTCCCCCGGTAAGAGAGTTGGCATCGCGCCCCGCGAGGACTTGACTTGGGGCTCTGCAGGGTGCCATGGGAAAACCATTGAGGGTTGCAGTCTATTTTGGAAAGTACACGGACTCTACTCGCAATGGACGTCTTCTGGTTCAATCCTTGGTACATGATGGCAATTGTGAGTTCCATTGAATTCTGATTCACGTCTTAATAGGTCCGTTCCGCCGGAGCTGTTGTGACCTACTTCTATGGCTTCACCAATTCTGATCTGGGACGAGCTTACCAAGCACAGGTGACAGCAACATCAGTGTGATCTTACATGTTTGACGCGCGTATCTTCAAGGTCATTGTCATTCCTGAGATCATGAACGGAATGCCCGACGTTATGCCTGATGCTGCTAGAAGTATGTCCCAGGTGAACTTGCAGTCTCTACGTTCGACCAGGTGCTGACGGTGCTCGATTCCAGTACATTGAGGCTGGAGGAAAGATCATTTTCGCTGGCTCCAAGAATGGTGCAGGTGACGGACTGCTCTTGGGTGCAATGTTGTAGCTGACTGGACTCACAGCCTTCATCAACTCTATCTTCGGAACCTCGTTGGTGTACGCATTCATCACGATGCCAACGACAAGAACTGGAGCTGCAAGTGGAACTAGATTCATGCGGGTCAGCCCTCTGCTTCTTGGTGTCGTGCCTCGCTGATGTTCTCTGGCAGGTGTCTGGTCAACTACCGGCATTGCAGGCCGTGTACGGAGTGACCGACCTGAGCTTGGGTGGCCACAAGCCTGGACAGGCAAGAAAATTCAGCCAAGTTCTGTCAATTCGAGCGTGACATTTCAACAGATGTTGTACTGCATGTACGAGGCAGAGGGCGCATGCAGCGTGTTCAGGATGAACTATGGTGAGTGGCTTTTGGACTTTCGCTCGCCTTGTGGCTTATTCCTCGAACAGGGAAGGGAGTTATGTACTATCTCGGCTTCGACTGGTACAACAGCCCCCGACAAGCCGACACATCACGGTAAGGACTTGCCTGCCCTTCGCTCTTCCCATGTCTGCCTGATTTCTACCATCTTTGCCGTTCCCTCTGATCGAGCTCTTCGTTCTTTCTTCATCGTTACGTGCCCTTCTCCCCCCTCCCCCCGTTCTGCTATCTCTGTTCCGAGCATCACTGATCCAATATGCAGATGGGACATGGCGCTCGGGGCTGCTGTTCTCCCGGAGTATTCACCTTAGATTGTAACATTCTCGCTCTTCTCCGGCATGAGCCTGTTGCTATTAATTCTTTTCCCGCGCTAAAAAACAGTAAAAACCGTCCTACTCTGATCCAATGGGGGCAAGACACAAAGGAGTTACATGCTTTAGGCTTGCGTGTGCAGTTTTGAGATGTTTTTCATTGCCAAATTCATTGCCAATTTCATGTCAAAAGGTGCTGATAAGCTCTTGCAAGCGGTTAACCTCCTCGTTCATCTGCACCAACATGTCCCTGTCGATCTCAAACCTGCAGCAGCAAGAATGTGATCGGAAAAGAAAGGGCGTCAGAGACGTCGGTCGAACTCACTTGACAGTGTTGGTCTTGTCTTCATCTCTCGCGTTGGACATGTTCAACTCCATAATGGCGCAGGGCTGGGAGGAAGGGACGGGCCGATGTCAGTCGAGGTTGAGGGGGAGGAGGAAGGGAGGAGTCAGATGCGAATCAGGGGATACACCAAGGAGAAGGCAGGGGACGGTCGTGCTTACCTCATTCAGATCCTCTACATATCGGCTCTTGGTGCTTACATCAACCCTCCTGCGATGTTGAATCAGTCTCCGATCAGGGCACTCTCTTGCAGACCATGAAAGTCGCTTCAAGTTGTTCCCCCAGAAGCTCTGCTTCGTCGCTTCTTCGCGTATCTTCGCACAAACCCCTTTCATTCACAGACAGCGGGCAGGAATAGCCCTCAACCTTGGGTTCGTTCCTCCTCCATATCCTCAGCAAGGCTTCGGCGACCTCGGCACTAACCTCAGCCTCCTGCGGCATCTCCCGTCATGATCTACCAGGAGGGTAGGAGGGTGAGCACCTTCACATGGTCCTCCATCATGGACATCGTCCACGCCCCTGCGCTTGCTCTCGATAGGATTTCACCACAGACATCCATGTTCCCCTCCACGACTGCTCAACAGCATCAACAAGAAGTTCAGCGAGCATGTTCACATGCTCTGACCGGATCTCTCCGCGGGATCCTCGGGGTCCAGCAGGCTCTCAACCTTAGGGTCCATCTCTATCTGTCGTGCCATGAGTCCAAGGCAATACGCCGCAGGGAAGCATCCGCAGAAGAATGGTTGTCACCACCCTACCTCAAACTTGGTGATCCCACCATGCTGCTCCTGCACCTCTCTTATCCTCCTCCCCCTCCTTCTTCTCTTCTCTTCTCTTCTCTTCTCTTCTCTGTCTGTCTCTCTCTCTCTCTCTCTCTCTCTTCTCTTCCTCCTCTTCCTCCCTCCCCTCCCTCCCTCCCTCCCTCCCTCCCTCCCTCCCTCCCTCCTCCTTCCTCCTCCCTCCTCCTCCTCCTCCTCCCTCCTCCTCTCTCATCTCTCCTCCTCCTCCTCTCTCATCTCTCCTCCTCCTCCTCCTCCTCCTCCTCCCACACCATCGTGGTTCCTGCCACCTCATCTCCACCATTGCCTGGTATCTAAACCCCTACAGAGCTAATCCCTCATTCTACCACCCCTTCGAACCTCCGCTCCCCAGTGTACCCCTACCTACACCATATCGTGCAAGTACCCACCCTCCTTACTCTATGTTCCGTACTTTTGACCCACCCCCAGTGGGAAGATCTCGAGACCTTTTGTCTGCTTTGCTCACACCCCTACCCCCTTCTTTCCTTCTTGATACCCCTCAATATGTCAGGAAGGACTACCCCACCCTCCGGGGCACCCACTCCTTTCTGTACCCCTTTCTTTCATAGTATTTGTACCCCTTTCCATAAGGGCCGTAGACTACCCACTACCCCCTTTCTCTCTGTAACCTCAATGGGTGGTCAGAGAGCCCAAATAGTACCCTCAACCCCCTTGGATATCTTGTAAAGAGGGGGTGGTAAAGAGGTCTCCGAGTTTCGGTTTCGCCATGGGAGTGCGGAAGGCAGAAACTTTTCATGCAGAGGCGGGAGAGGAAGGGAGGGAGACGATGATGGCAATGAAGATGATGAAGAAGATATGGAGGAGAAACAGGACGTACCAAGAGTAGAACGCAGGAAGATCTTGAGGAGAGGAGGGGAGGGGAGGACAAGGAAGGTGAGGGAAAATCAAGAGAAGGTAAAAGTGGGACTATGGCTTGTGTTTGAGAGAAGGAAAGACATACATCTTCAAAGGAGCGCTTCCTTCCCGTCCTTCCAAATATTCTGGTATGTCATTTCGCCATTTCGCTGACTCTGATTGTAGTTGTCGTCGCTCAACCCATCGGGAAGCATCCATGATAACGCGGAGGGAGAGGGTCAGCACGGGCAGGTCGAACAGGAGTGCTGCCCGCGATCTTCAGCAGCAGGAGGAAACTGCTCATTCCTCTCCTCCTCAGTCTGCATATCAGCTTCCGAGCACGAGGAGGAGGGAGAAGAGGGATGAAGGGAGCGAACAAGGTAGTACGACAGCGAGTCGAGAGAGGGCGAGGACAGGGTTGGTCAAGTTTGAGAAGGCAAGCGACCTGGTTCGCAGTCAGGTCGAGATGGGCACGGCAAGGAGCTCTCGTCGACGCTCTCTTCCCCTTGCCCTGGAATCGCTCTTGTTCCGCAAGGTGCGCAGCCTGCTGTTGGAGGGACCGTTGACTCAGAGGTCATTCTGCTCCCCAGGATCAAGAGCTCACGCCTCAGGAGGTCTCGCGCGTCTTCTATGATGCAGGAATTCGGTGAGATACGAGGAGGAGGAGGAATCCTGATCCTGATCCTGATCCTGATCCTGCTCCTGGAACAGAACTGTTTAGGGTGGACATTATCATAAGCAGGAGCAGAATACGAAAATGGGCCTCGAGGAGAAAGGAGGATGGTTGGATTGAAAGGAGGGAGGGAGATGTAAAATGCAAGAGGAGGAGGAGGGGTAGGTCTTGAAGGTTTCTTTGATTTCCTTGCAGGATCCCGGAAAACTCAGCGAACGAGATCGTAGAGCATTACAAGTTGACAGACGTTGAGTCAGGTTGACAGCCTGGAATGCTTCCTTTCGAGCCGTCTTGTCCTTTCTACCTCCCTCCTCCTCTTCACTCCCTCGCTCCCTCGATCCATCCCTCCCTCCCTCCCTCCCTCCCTCGATCCATCCGTCCATGTTTGATTTCCCTCCATCTTCTCTCGCTGCTGTCTTTCCCCTGCGCTCCTCCTCTTCACTCCTCCTCCCTTCCCTTCCCTCTCCTTCTCCCTTCCCCTCCCTCTCTTTCCGCTCCCTCTTCTCACTTTCCCTCAGAAATGGAGCGGCAGCTGCTTCTGCGGAACGCGCTGGAGATAGCAGAGCTGAAGAGCACACCAAGACTTCTGACGACAAGCTCTGGGTCAGAAAGGGGAGGGAGGGAGGGAGGGAGAGGAAGGGAGGGAGGGAGTGAGGGAGGGAGGG
>NW_005434621.1:177033-179963 GCF_000315625.1 Guillardia theta CCMP2712
GTCAGTCAATTTAATTATTTTGATCTGATAAACTAGACTACAAGTGATCATGGAGTTATATAGGAGCAACTGTTCAATTACAGCAATTCGACATGTCAAGGAGTAGATGCCCAGAGCTCAGAGGAGGGAGGGAGGGAGGGAGGGAGCCTGAGGGAGCCTGAGGGAGAGAGGGGGCGAGGAGGAAAGGAGATACGACATTAGTCGCTGATAGGAGGATGAAGGAACTTGGCGTCTTCGAGGTCGGACGAGGTGGCAGACTGGGAGGAAGCGAAGAAGAGGAGCAAGAGCGCGGACCTGTGGATGTGAGACCTGCTGGCTTGTGTGAATCCTGTTAGTCCATTGACGAAGTTTTGTTCTCCTGCCTCCTCCTCCTCCTCCTCCTCCTCCTCCTCCTCCTCCTCCTCCTCCTCCTCCCTCCTCCTCCTCCTCCTCCTCCTCCTCCTCCTCCTCTGTCTTTTTCTTTCAGAAGCCTTCCAAATTTCGCACACACGTTTGAAGGGGCCCCAAGGTCGAATGCAGTGGAGAAGATCGGGAGGAAGAGGAAGTTGGAGAGGGCAGAAGATGGGTAGCAAGATGAGGAGGGAGCGAGGGAGCGAGGGAGTGAGGGAGCGAGGGAGCGAGGGAGCGAGGGAGAGATAGGAGGGAAGCGAGCAAGCGGGTATTGGGGGGCGTGTGGGGAGAGCAGAGAAGAGGAGGGAGCACGAGCAGAAAAAGCAGGAGGAGGAGCACAGCGAAGGGTTGGAAGGAGGGGAGGGAGGGGAAAGCAAAGGAACCAGCAGCAGCAGCAGCAGCAGCAGCAGCAGCAGCAGCAGCAGCAGCAGCAGCAGCAGCAGCAGCAGCAGCAGCAGCAGCAGCAGCAGCAGCAGCAGCTGACTTTTGTGTTATGTTAGGATGAGAACAATCAGCGAAGAATCTCAAAAGAACAAGAAGAAATTCCTTGAGAAACGATCGTTCTCAGTCTCCGACATTGGAAAGAGACATATGCCACCTCCTCGAAGAGATAGCGTGATCAAGCCTGAGGTAAGAGGAAGAGGACGAGAAAGAGCAAGAGGAGGAAGAGGAAGGGAAGAGGACGAGGAAGAGGACGAGGACGAGGACGAGGACGAGGACGAGGACGAAGAGGACAAGGATGAGGACGAGGGGGACATGAGGTGGTAATGTGAGGTAGCAAAGATTATCAAGACGGGGTTGCAAAAATTATGGTGACACGACGTGAGGGAGAGGAGAGGAGGAGAGAGGTGGAGGAAGAGTTGAGGACGGGACTTGCCAGGGAGGGGAGGGTGGAGGGAGATGGAAGAAGGAGAGGAGGAGGATCAGGTGGGAACGTGGGGTCAGTGATGGAGAGAGCAGGAGAGCTCACCATCGTTCCTGCGGGATCAAGCGTGTCTGATCACGGTGAAAAGCATGCGGGGGCTGGCGGTGAAGTGACGAGAGGAACAGATCGGACAAAGAGAAGCGATCGAGCCAGGAAATGGAGTCGAATGGGACAACCAACATGTGAGAGACGCGTTGGGCTGCTGATCCTCCTCCTGCTGCTGCTGCTGCTCCTCCTCCTCCTCCTTCTCCTCCTCCCCCCCTCCCTCCCTCCCTCCCTCCTCCTTCTCCTCCTCCATCTCACTCCTCTCCTCCCTCCCCCCTCCTCCCTCCCTCCCTCTCCTCCCTCCCTCTCCTCCTTCTCCTCCTCCTCCTTCTCCTCCTCCTTCTCCTCCTCCTCCTCCTCCTCCTCTTTCTCCCTTTTTCCTGGCCCCTCCTCCTCTATGCTCACATGCTTTCTTTCCATCCTTATCCTCCTTTCCTCTCATCTTCTCCTCTTTCTTCACTCCTTTCCTCTCATCTCCTCTTTCTTCACTCCTTTTCTCTCATCTTCTCTTTCTTCACTCCTTTCTCCTCCCTCTCTTCTTGCCCCCCTGCTCCATCCCATTCATTGACATCCTTGCTACAGAGGTTGCAGAAGAAGGAGAGATACATGAAGAGGCTACAGCACATCAGAAAGAACAAGGTTGCGACGTTTCTGCTCTTCTCTCCTGCGACCTAAACCAGTGAACAGGAGAGAGTAGAGCAGTTCACCAAGGATTGCGAAGCAAGACACGACTCCATGTTGCCTCCTCCCTGTCTTGCTGCAAGCTACCAGCTGACCGTCACACAACAGGGGGAGGGCACATTTCGTGGACAGGATGGCAGCAGTAGACAAGTCACAGTCTGGGATCGGGATCGGGAACACAAGGGTGAAGGAGAGAGCGTGCTGTAAGGAAAGTTTTCTAAACTTGTTCTCCTGCATTCAGGTCCCCGGACTGTACGACGTCGAGTATGATAGAAAGAGGAGCACGAAGAACCTTGTTCAGATCCGTGAGGGACCGGCCATGGAAAGGTGAGAGGGGAGGAGAGAGGGAGGAGGATGCATCAAAAGGAGGAGGAGGAGGAAGTGTGAGGAGGAGGAGGAGGTACAGCAGCAGCAGCAGCAGCAGCAGCGCTGTCATCCTGACGTGTTTGTGCAGGAAGAGGTTGGAGAATCTGGAGCGGGAGAGCAAGATCCAGGAGTTGCAAAAGTCGCATGATAACCTGAACGCAATGAAGCTGGAGAAGAAGTGAAGACAGAAACAAGACATGAGGAGGTTGTTGTTGACTTGTTCTACCTCAGATCGCAGAAGCTGCAAGAGATGGAAAAAGAAAAGTCGAGAGCGATCAGCGAAGAAGGCGAGTGATGTTTATCTCAACATGTCAATGGCTGAGATGTCAGCAGAGGTACAAGAAAAGATAAGGCTGCAGAAATTGAAGGAGAGGTGAAGCTCTTGACTTGAGGAGGAGGAGGAGGAGGAGGAGGAGGAGGAGGAGGAGGAGGAGGAGGAGGAGGAGGAGGAGGAGAAGATTTTCCCGCAACGGCATGTTTGTTTCTACTAGATGCGTCCCTGCCTTCGCGAGAAGACTGGGTC
>NW_005434621.1:180063-180238 GCF_000315625.1 Guillardia theta CCMP2712
TCGCGGAAGAACCTCGAGCTCGAGCACAGCCCACTCAACAGAGCCCATGCCGGACTTGATCTGAGGAGACACATAAGAAGGAAGGAGAGGAAAGGAGAGGGAGGAGAGGGAGGAGAGGGAGGGGAAGCGAAGGAGATGGACGAAGGGAGGGGAGGGATGGCAAGGACACGAGGGA
>NW_005434621.1:180377-181715 GCF_000315625.1 Guillardia theta CCMP2712
AGCAGCAGCAGCAGGACCTTTCCAGCCACCCAGTCGCAGACGCGGTCGAGATTTCTCTTGGCGATGTCTTTCGCTCTCTTCCTCGCGTCCTCTCGCTGACTCTCCTCCCTCACAGCAGCAGTCTCCTCCCCCCCTCCTCCACTCCTCCTCCTTCCTACCACCACCATTTCCTCCTCTTCCAACCCCCTTGCCCGAACTGCCTGTGTCAGGATCGTTGCAACCTGATGCGCCATCTCCTTCCCCATCCCCTCTGAAACCATCTGCCATGGCACCTTCTCCTCCTCGTTCTCCTGCACACGAATCATCCTTCCTCCTCCTCCTCCTCCTCCTCCTCCTCCTCCTCCTCACCTTCCATCGAAACCCCATCAGCCATAGAATGAGATTTCCCCCACGTGCGGGCCCATTTCCGTGAGGTAGAAGGGGTTCGTCTCTCGCAGGATGTGCCTCCTCCTCCTCGTCAGCTTCGCGCACACGTTCCTGAGCCATCGCAAGCCCGAGCTGAACGAGGGTCAGGGAGGAAGAGGAAGAGGGGAAGAGGAGGGGAAGAGGAGGGGAAGAGGAGGGGAGGAGAAGGGAGGAGGGAGGAGGACGAGGTCGGGCAGGAAAGCTCGGGAAGGAGGAGGAGGAGGAGGAGGAGGAGGAGGAGGAGGAGAGGAAAGTGGGATGAGATGATGGGAAGGGAGGGGAAAGGAGAGCAGAAAAGGAGGAGGGATACCGGAAGCGATAAGCATTGTTCGGCCCCCTCAACTCGAACGAGGACTGTAGGAGAAGTGAAACAACGGCAGGTCAGAAAAGCCAAAGGAGGAGGAGGAGGAGGAGGAGATCAGGGCGAGGAGGAGGATGTGTAGTGGAGGGAAGGAGCGTTGGGGGAGATCAGGAGGATGGAATGGAGGAAAATGCGGCAAGGAAGAGATCGAAATAGGAGGGTAGGAGGGTTGAGGGGTTGAGGGGGAGGAGTTGGAGGAGGCTCAGGGGGAGGATAATTTGTAGGACCTGCCAGTAGGCAAGGAGTGCCATCTTGAAGAGATCTACCCTTACATCGATGAACCGACTCTTCCTCCTCTCATCCTTATCCTCTACTTCCCGCAACAGCTCCCAGCATCTCCTCCTCTTCTCACCCATCTCCTCCTCCCCTGCCCTCGCACTCTTTCTCCTGCCGTCCTCCCTTCTCCTCTTCGACTCATCCAGCAGACCCTGCAAGTCTGAGCAGCACAGTACCATCTGAGGGTCTCATCGTCAGCAGCAGGAGAGGAACATCCCTCAGTCCCTCTCCTCCTCCCCCTCCTCCTCCTCTCTCCTCCTCCTCCCTCCTCTCTCCTCCTCCTCCCTCGTTTCTCC
>NW_005434621.1:181815-190743 GCF_000315625.1 Guillardia theta CCMP2712
CCACGTCCCTCCTCCTCCTCCCCCTCCTCCTCCTCTCTCCTCCTCCTCCCTCCTCCTCTCCTCCTCCTCCCTCCTCTCTCCTCTCTCCTCTCTCCTCTCTCCTCTCTCCTCTCTCCTCTCTCCTCTCTCCTCTCTCCTCTCTCCTCTCTCCTCTCTCTCCCTCCATCTTTTTCTCTCTCGACCTCTCCTCTCTCTCTTCCTCCTCCTCTCCTCCCCTCCTCCCTCACCTCAAGCACCGGCACCACCATCTGTCTGAAATTCTCGAGGTCCCCGGCGCTCCGCCCGACGCCGCAAGCTCTTAGCTCCCGCCCCCCTCCCTCCTCCACACTTTCATCGTCCTCTGACGCAAGCAGGCAGGCAAAGATGCTCCTCAACGCCTCGTCGCTCGGCCTCCCGCAGACAGCCAGCAGGTTGGAGTTGCTCATGTGCGGAGATAGCTTTCCTTGCAGCTCCCGCCGGTTCTCCTCCTGTCCCCTTGACACGAGATCAAGCAAGTGGTCCACTACCACCACAGACTGCAGCGAATCCCATCAGCTCTCTCCTCTCCCATCTCCTCTCCCATCTCCTCCTCCTTCGTGTATCCCTCCAAATCCTTCTATGCCTCCTTTCACTCCTTCCCCCTCTCCTCGTTCCTCCAGCCCTCCCTCACTCTATTACTTCCTCCTTCATGCCCCTGATTATTGCTCCTCCCCCTCGCTTTCCTCCTGCCTCCTCCTCCTTCTGTCTCCTCTCGCCCCACCCTCCTCCTTCTCCCTCCCTCTCCCTCTCCCTCCCTCTCCTTCTCCCTCCCTCTCGCTCCTGCCTTCTGCTCCTGCTCCTCCCTCGCTCTCCTCACCTCGGCGTTGAGGTTGGCGATCAACTGGTTACGATCTCGAACGCCGATGATCATCATCTCAAAGGGCTCCGAGAGCATCCACCCTCCCTCCTCCAGCTGCGGCATGTCCACCCATGTCAGCACATCCCGCAGCTTGTGCATGAACGAGTCTCGCTGCTTGTCGCGCGGAGGAGGACGGCGACCTTCGTCGAAGCCAGCTCCTGCTCTTCCTGCTCTTCCTGCTCCTCCTGATTCCTCATCCACGGACGTTCGACGATGAGAGAGCAGCAAGCGGTTGGACGTCACCGACATGTTGTCGATCTCTTGGAAGTGTTGGATCACCAGCGCCATCCTTAGCCACAGGTTCTGGTTCTCGAAGACGAACTGAGAGAACAAATTACATGTCACAGCAAGATCTCACAAGCTTGCACCAAGAGCAGATATACAGACATGCACAATCAACGGAGCAGCAAGCAAACACAACCGTGCCTGCTCTGCATCGCAAGGGGCCACAGTGCACTACTCAACCTGAAGGGTGGCTCCGTTGATGAACTCGTCGTCCCCGTTGTCATCGTTGTCGTACTCTTGCATGTCACGATCGTCACCGATGTACTTCAAAGAGTCAAAACTCTGCGTGCAGTCTTCTGCCGGGCACCCTGCGTCCTCCATGAGCCAAAGTCGGATACAATCCCTGTGGAACAAGTGTCCGCAGGGGAGCCGGGTCGCGAACAAGGAGTTTCTCTCCTCCCCATCCTCGCATGTCCTCCACACTAGTTGGTTGTCCGTGTGGGAGATCAGCATGTGGCAGAAGTCGCACATCTCGTTCTCACTCTCGCTCACTGACAGCGTCACATCCTCCAGGTACTCGCCCACCTCCCTCATCTGCGCTATGACATGCGGGACGGGGCGGAAGTACCGCAGGAGGATGTTCTCAAGCTCGATGGGCTGCGGCAGCTCATCGCCGAAGTCAAGATCGTCGAGATCCTCTGGGATCTTCGACACCCTGGTGCGGAACTGATACATGTGCTGTAGATTCCTCGCCTCCTCCTCGTCCTGGTCCGGGGCCAGGCACAGGTCGCTCAGGGTCATGGCGTTCTCCCCGTAAGTTCCGATCCTGTAGGTCTGAACGTCCTCCACAGCCCAGCGGACCTGCGCCAGACAGATTCTCTCGGGTGCTGACCACCTCAACTCCTCCTCCCTCCCATCCTCCTCCTCGACCCCTTCATCGCTCCCCTCCTCGTGCTTGTAAGGGTTCTTGATGTAGAACTTCCTCAGGATGACGCCGACATGTCCGACTCCTCCGTCTTGATCCCCCCAGATCCATCCTGGTCCTCTCACGACGACCTGCAAGGTGCAAATGGATGAGTGGAGGAAGGGAGACTCTCGCACGCTACCTTCCCACGTGAACAGTTGTACTCATCTACCTGCGTCAGCTGCTCCAGGGAGGTTGTCAACATCGGATGCTCCTGCTCACGTTCTTCCTCGGCGGATCCATGCAGGTGGCTCGAGTCACCGAGTCTCGCTCCTCTGACTGTTCCCTGCGACCCCTTCGTCAACTATCATGTCGCTGGAGGACACAGACCTCTCGCTTTGCATGAGACACGATCGCTAGCTCTGCAAGCTCGTGCCCACTTGAACCCTACACGTAGATCCTACAAGTCACCAGGATGCAAGCCCTTCCGCTGGACCAACCTGGTGCTCAACACAACTCTGAAAAGACTGTTCGCCTGCTGCACTCGTTACCCTTCTCAGGCCACCATCTCATCTCATCTAGCTTGCTCTTGCTCTCATTCTTCCACACCATGCATGAACGTTGTCTTCCTCCTCCTCCTCCTCCTCCTCCTCCTCCTCCTCCTCCTCCTCCTCCTCCTCCTCCTCCTCTCTCATCACTTGCTAGCGTTCCGCCTCTGGTTCCGCCTTGCTACGACATGTTGAGTTACCTGGCAGGCCCGGAGCTGTTAGAGATTATTCGTTACGGTCGATATGGTTCGTAACGGAAAAGCCAGATTTAGATTTCATGGTCGGCGACGGGGAAGCTTGTCTGGCCGACGTTTGGGTGGTGGAAATGGAAAGAGGAAGAGGAAGGAGAGTCTGATGGATGGAAGTTTGAAGCTCTGGTGGAAGGGAGCGTGATCTTGGTTTGATCCGAGAAAGATCTGCAAGACACATTTATCAAAGCGTCAGTTGAAGGGGAGTCGAATGGCGCCTACTTGGAAGTCAGCCATGACGGGCAGGGGACTGTCAAGCCCTGCCATGCATGTGAGCATGCTGTATGACAACTCATCGTCATCCATTGTGATCATCATTTCTCTTCTGCTCCCAAATGTGACCCAATGCAGGTGGGCAATCTGTCTGGCCTGGTGGACCAAGGGTACAAGCCGCAAGAGATAGATTGGCATGTTGTTTTTTGGATAATTCTCATTCTGGGCTTTATTCTTTGTTTGTAATTCTTCACTATCATCCTCAGATTTCAATCGACTGACGCTGCCCCAGGGTTTGCATCACTCGCTGGTTGTCCCAGGAGGAGGGCGGATGTACCCTGCCCTTCAACCTTGGAAGGTGATAAGACGAGGAAGGTCGTCTGCTGCAGTTTGACTCTTAATCCTCCAGCTCATATGAAGAGCTGGGCCATGACGCTGCCCCCGAACATGAAACCGAAACCAGGAGTGAAGAAGTCACAAGGTTGCGACAAGAAGTGAAGGAGCTGGAGAGCCGTGTGAAGGAAATGTCGTCGCGGCTCTCTGAGAGCGAGGCGAGGAATCTGTCGACAACGCAGAAGGTAGACGAGGTCTGGTCAGAGATGAGATACTCGCAGCCAGACGGGCGACCACGAAGGTTTCTCACTTGCTGTCTCGTGTTCGCATTCCTGACTTGTCGCCTCCAGCAACCGGTCAAGTTATCGTGGGGCTGATAGCACTTTGGGCTTGTATGACTTTGTCAAGCACAAATCCCCGCCGAATTTTGGCGAGCATGTTTAACGGGGTCCAGTGAATCGGTATGCTGATGCCAGGTAGGAAGGGCTTTGTATAGTGTTGTTGGGGATAGAAATGAGGGAAACTATTATTCAGAACGATCGGACTGATGCAAAGGAAATCCGTCAAAGGAGAACTCTCGGAATTCGAGATTTTCACCCTCTCCATTTTGATCACAAAGGTGTTCATCACGAAAGCAGCTAAATGTATCTCAGAAGGTCTGAATGTCAATGATTCGGTTGTAACATTTTCAGTAAAGTTTTGTCAGTACTTACTAGTAGACATAACGGGCCACTGCACAGCACCGCACCCTCACTCCGTGAATCATAGCTGTACAGCAGTGCACCATTATTGAATGTCGGCAGTGTGATGAAAAACTTTTACTCAAGCCAGTGACTCTGCGCGGCGTGAGTATCTTCGTTATCATCGGATTTAACCGTCGGGCCCGGCGTTAACTTTAAGTACCGTACGCTATCACTGACTTGAACTTTCAGCATACCGGGCCGGCGTAGCACTCAGTAGTATCTGCCTCTTTCTCGGTGGGCCCGGCCCGGCGGGCCCGTCGGATCGGACTCCGTACTAGTGACGGTGTTGGGCGCGGCCGGGTCACCGGGGTACCGTGACGGTCTCGGACCCCGTAGTGCTGGCGTCCGATCACCGGGTCTAGCGTCGCTTCACAAGAATTCTTACTTCTCCTGATTGTCCTCGTAGTGATTTTTAACTTACCTTGAGTAAAGAAACTGTGGTCACGGCGGAGCTGCTACACTCCCCCGCAAAGGAGAAAACTGAGCTGTGTGATGCGGACCGTCTTGTTTTCGGAGTTGCTACCCGGGGCCTCTGCCTCCCTCGGAGAGCCGGAAACTGAAGGGGTCATCCTGACTTGTATACATGGGGTTCCCTAGCCGTAAGCATGTCAGCATTTGATCTGGGCCGACGAGATGTACCTGTCAGCAACTGCGGTCAAATCTGGTCAAAAGTGAAATGGAAGGGGTCAAACGATGGTCAAATGAAAGAGACTTTAGAGGTCCAAAAACCCTGTCTCCCACCCATCCAGGTCAAGGAGTTTGAGTTACCCCCTACCCTATTCAATTTCAAAGTACCCATAGCTTGTTGGGGATAGTACCACCATGACCCACTCATTACAACCTAAAAATACCCCTTATTTGTTGAAGTCTTCGTGATGTACCCGTCCCCATTTCACCTTCACCCTACATGAAACTACCCGTACCCCCCTATGAGAAGAAGGGTCAGAAGTCAGCTGTGTTACACACCGCAAGATCGGTCATGGCAGGCACAGAAAAGACGGGTACTATTCACTTGAAATTATAGGGTACGTGGAGGAAAATAAAAAGTTGTTGCCATACATACGAATCGTCGCGATTGAGATCAAGTTAAACAACCTTTCCACCCCCCCACCCTTTGATCATCATTCAGCTTCACCCTACCCCGATGTCGAGTAAGAAATACCCTACCCTCCAAATGTATTCTCAGTACCCTACTAAATCCAATAATCAAGACAACCCTACCTCCCATCTTGGCACGTAACTACCCTACCAGCTGCGGAAACGTGGGGCAAAATCTCAAGTTTGTTCTTTGCCTATTGTAAATTTTTAGACCCGCCGGTAAAGCACGACCCCGCAGAGAGTACGGTACCAATGAGTACCCCCACCCTGATCTTTTACTACCCCACCCCACCTTCTCTCTGTATTAGTACCGGAAATTCTTTGTAATTACAGTAGTCGTTGAGACATGAAAATACCCCCACCCACTCAATTGCTTGGATCCTTGACCCCCACCTCATTTCTGTTTTGTCCTTTTATAAACACAACGTTTCGGTAAAACGCACAAGCTAACCACCCCCATGAAGTTGAACCCACCCCAAAATGGAAATTACGAGCAAACAAGCAAGTTGAGGGCATCTAAAAATACAATGCACCCGTCTTGTTGACCCTCAGTACCGGTAAGACAAATTTTCAGGGTTCATAACCCCAAAAACTATATGTCAAAATAACCGGTATATTGAGAATTCTTGGACAATTCATGGGTCATGGTGATCACCCCACCCTTGTACGATCTAAAATACCGGTGTATTTGTTTACCCCTACCCTCTTGAGACCTCTTCATGTACCACCCCTACCCTGTTTTGGTCCGAACGTGGATTTTAAAGGTTTCTCCTTCGAGACTCGCGCACACCCTCGCACCAGCTCCTGCTCCTACACTCTCTGCTCCTTCTCTCCCTGCTCCTTCACTTCTTCACTTGCTCCTTCGCTTCCTCCTCGCTCTCCTCTTTCACTCCCTCCTCGCACTCCTCCAGGCACTTCTCGCTGCTCTCCACTAGCATTTCATCGACGCCGCTCCCCTCTCTCGTTGGATCAGCCATGACTCTCACCCGTCAAGTGAGCGACACCTGCCTGCAAATGCACTTCAAGCCCAAATGCCAGATCTCGATCGACGACGATCTTGTGCAAGAGGATGACGAACTCAACATGTTCGATGACGATTTGTCCTGGATGCCAGCAGTGCACAGCAAGTCGGAGAAGAAGAAGGAGGACGAAACTCAGTTCGCTCCTCCTCAGCACTTCCAGAGAAGGCCAAGATCCATCCCGCAAGCTGCGCCTCTGCTTGCAGAGGAACAGAGCAACCGAGCAGCTTCTGGACGAATGTCGCCGATTATGAGGCACCGAATGCGAAAGATGTTCGCAGAGGAGTTCGGGGCACTGACAAGGTCCACCTCTGACAGCATGCTGAGTACCAATAGCGAAATGTTCCGACGATCACGGAACCGACAGATAGGACAGGAGATTTCCACCTCTGAGGAAGCGAAACCAGCGCCGAGCCTTAACCGGTTTGTCTTGCAAAGGAGTGGTGTATCCGCTTGACTTCACATTGTAAATAAATATCTTATTTCTTCATCCTTGCCCTGCCTCCCTTGCTACAACGAGCATAGTCTAGTCACCCGACCTGTAACTCTGACATGGTGGGAGCGGACAACAAAGCTCTCGAAGCATGTCTTGAGAAGCCTCTCCAGGAAGTCTACATACTCGTGGGAAGACCAGGATAGCTTTGAAGGTCTAGCGGAAGCAGGTCAGCGGAAGCATTCAGGAGGAGCTAAGAGAGACGAGGAGATAGGCAGAGAGCAACAAGAAGTAGACGTGCAGAAAACAACAAGAAGTAGACGGAAGAGAGGAAAGAATGGAAACAGCATCTTACCCATCTTGTTCTGGCTGGCCCCCACATCTCCCCTTGTCCTGCGTGTGCTGCAGAAGTTTGTAACCCTTGCGGTCGAGAAGCTTCCGAGCAAGGGTATCCTGACAGGCATGTCAGAGGAGCAGGAGCAGGAGCAGGAGCAGCAAGAGGAGAAGGAGCAGGAGCAGGAGCAGCAAGAGGAGCAGGAGCAGCAGGAGGTACAGGGCGGGTGGATATAAGAGGTTGAGAAGGACAAGGAGGAACAGAAGATCGCAACAAGACAGAGGGAGTGCCGGTAGGAAAGATTCTTACATGCTCTCCATCGTTCCGTACAATCAAAGCAGCATCTCCTTGCGACATGGACACGCTGGCAGCTGAAGCAAGTAAGATAGATCATTCGAAGAAGAGGAGAGGAGGAAAAACCGATTCGAGAGGACATGTCCTTGCCAGGCACGCTAATGGCAGGAACCCCTTGCCACATGATATCTGTAGGGGTTTCAGAGAGGAGATCGAATGGGAGCAGATGGGAAACCAAGAAGACGGAAGGAGAGGGGAGAGGGAGAAGAGAGACGGAGAGAGGAGACTGACGAGAGAAGAGGGAGAGGAGGGAGAGGAGGGAGAGGAGGGAGAGGAGGGAGAGGAGGGAGAGGAGGGAGAGGAGAGAAAGGGGCTGAGGAGAGGATCTGAGGAGCCCGATCGGCTGGTCCTTCAAGTATCAGGAGAGCTGCTGACCTGTTTGCGCCTCCGAGAATAACTGAGCGCTGAGAAGGAGGGAGACTCCCTTGCTATCGCTGGCCTCCTGATAGCTCAAGTCTCAGCATCGCGGCAGGAACCGAAAGCTCGCCACCGTTGTTGTGATGAATGTCACGGATCCTTCCCTCATGTTCAACTTGTTTGCGATCTTCATGATCATATGTTGACCCTGGCAGGTCGTCAGACTGACAGCAAACATTCATCTCCCCTTCCTCTCCTCCCTTCTTCCTCCTTCACGAATCTCCTCACCGAGAGGGCGGAGAGCAGGAGCGTCGAGTTGGTCGACTTGGTTGTCTTGAGCATGCTCTTCAGGGCATCGAAGTCGAGCAGGGACATCTCGGCAAAGTTTGCAAGGATGCGATGCTCGGGTTTGAACGCACCGCCCTGCTGATGACGCAGGGGATGAAGGAGCTGAGAGGACGAGAGTCAGCACATGCGCTGGATCTGTGTTGTATGCTGCTGGTTCATACCCGATGAGACGATGGCATGAGAAGAAGTTTCTCCGAGAAGAGAGGGGAGAGCTCGGGCGGAGTTGCGACGCGATCGGAGACGATGCCGTGGAAATATGGCTGAAGGAGGAAGGGAAGGCGATGAGAGCAGGGGGACAAGGACGAGGACGAGGACGAGGACGAGGACGAGGACGAGGACGAGGACGAGGACAAGGACGAGGACGAGGACAAGGACGAGGACAAGGACAAGGACAAGGACAAGGACGAGGACAAGGACAAGGACAAGGACAAGGACAAGGACAAGGACGAGGACAAGGACAAGGACAAGGACAAGGACAAGGACAAGGACGAGGATGGTCGAAGAGCAAGAGAACGAAGAAGTAGTGATGGTCGTGAAGGAGTAGTGGAATAGGAGTATAGTGAATGAGCAAGGGCACACACAAGGAGAAGAGGAGGAGTAGCGGGGAGATGGTGCGAGGGGTAAAAGTCAGGTAAGACAATGCGTGTAAGACATCTTTACCGCTCCAGTTGTCATGGGATCGCACATGAAGGAAAGCTGATAGTAACACTTTCAGAAAGCCAGAGGAAAGAAGGAAGTGATAGGGTAGAGAGGAAACAAAGCAGAGAGATGATATGAAGAGAGGGAGAGCAAGAGAAGAAAGGGGGGGGGGGGGGGGGGAAAAATGGAACAAAAAAGGGTAGTTTAGGAAAAGGAAAAATGGGGGAAAAAGAAGAGGAGGAGGAGGAAAAAGCC
>NW_005434621.1:192266-193192 GCF_000315625.1 Guillardia theta CCMP2712
TACTACTACTACTACTACTACTACTACTACTACCTACTACTACTACTACTACTACTACTCTACTCTACTCAAAGTTGCATCTCATTTTGTTGCTTTTCTCCTGTTTTCAAGTCCTTCTTTCCCTCTCCTTCTTCTACCTCCTGTTCCCTCCCGTTCTCCTCTTCCTCCTCCTCCTCCCCCCCCCCCCCTCTCCTCCTCCCCCTCATCACCTCTGAGCGTCTTCGACAGAGGACATGCGGCGAAGGAGGAGACGAGCTGGCAAGAGATCGTGAGCAGGATAACGGGAGGGAACAGGAGGTAGAAGAAGGAGAAGGAAAGAAGGACCAGAAACAGGAGAAAAACAACAAAATGAAGATGCAACTTTGCAATAGTTGGGAAGAAAGGAAGAGGTGGAAGAGGAGCGGGAGGAGTGGTGGAGGAAGGAGGAGCAAGACAGAGAGCAGCAAGGGCAGGGAGAGAAGAGGAAACAGGAGCAATCACGAGAAAGAAGGAGGTACTAGGAGGGAGCAGCAGGCGGCAGGGCCCTGACCGTGCTCGAGCTGTATGCTCTGATCGAAGTGCTGCATGCCGGCAGCCCGAGAGAGATAGGCGAGCGCTTCCTCCTGCTGGTCCAGCGCGTCGGCAAGAATGAGGCCGATGCCGTAGAAGGCGCGGGCCTGCATCCTGATCTCCTGCTGATCTCCTCTGCCATGCCAGTGTCAGGGAGGTGGGGACAGGACAATTCAAGATGGAGGGGAGAGGAGGACAGGGGATGGAGAGAAGAGGAAGAGGGAAGGACGGAGGGAGAGGGAAGGACGGAGAAGGGAAGGTTGAGGGAAGGGTAAGAGGAGGGGAGAGGAGGAGAGGAGGAGAGGAGGAGGAGGAGGAGGAGGAGGAGAGGAGAGGAGGAGAGGAGGAGGAGAGGAGGAGAGGAGGAGAGGAGGAGG
>NW_005434621.1:197344-199190 GCF_000315625.1 Guillardia theta CCMP2712
GAACAAGGAAAGGAAGAGGACGAGGACGAGGACGAGGACAAGGACGAGGACGAGGACGAGGACGAGGACGGTGAAGGGGACGGGGACGAGGACGGGGACGGGGACGAGGACGCGGACGAGGACGAGGACGAGGACGAGGACGAGGACTAGGCAGAAGGAAAAAGAACGAGAGAGCAGGAGGAGATCTTCTGAGCCTACCATGGCATCGAACTGGCTGCCAGTAGAAAGGAGTGGGATGTAGAAGGATTGGAGCTTTCCTCGCCTCTTGTGCTCCGAGAAGAGATGGAGCAACTGTCGGCGAGCAAGACAAGAAGAACAAGCATCACGTTACCAGGCGATCAGTAAACTTGACGCACCTGCAGTATTTTGTTCTCTCGAGAGGTCGATAGCACGTATCCCACCCTGAGTTGCTTCTGCGAGGAAAACAGAATAGCTCCAAGCTCCTGATGTTTGTATGGCTGAGCTGAATCAGAGATGTCAGTGGAGGAGGACGAGCACGAGCACGAGCACGAGCACGAGCACGAGCACGAGCACGAGCACGAGGAGCAGTGTGATGTTTGTGCTGACCATGCTTGAGGTGAGGTAAAGAGAGCTGATGCTTGGCATGCGATTCCAGCAGCTTCTTGGCGATATCCGCGTCCATGTGAGTTTTCTGCTCTCTGGTTAGTGTCATGAAATCAGGGAGAGTGTGTAGAAGTCACGTTTGAAGCGAAGGAGGAGGAGGGGAGGAAGGAGGAAGGGAAAGAGGAAGAGGAGGAGGAGGAGGAGGAGGAGGGTGTCTTGCATCTACATCTCATCTTCCATCATGCATGCATGTTGCCTCTCATCTACAACATTACCTGCATCATATCCGCGCGGATCGCTGACGTCATGTTGCTTGCAGCGCGACGGAGGGAGCTCTCGATGATCGCTTGCAAGGATGCGTCTCTGTTCTGAGGAGAAAGTCAGGTCCTTGCCTCCTGTCTGCCATTTGTGATCCTGCCTCTTCCTCCTCTCTTGTGGACCCCAAGATCGTTCCTGTCCTGTCCATCCCTATTCTTGCAGTCCTCTCATCTCATCTCATCTCATCTCATCTCATCTCATCTCATCCCATCTCATCCCATCTCATCTCATCTCATCCCATCTCATCTCATCTCATCTCATCTCATCTCATCTCCGCTCCGCCCCATTTCACCTTCCAAATCCCCTGCGACAAGTTGGCATACAGGTAAAGGTGGCGAATCTCCAATGTCTTATCATCTCCTTCCTCCGACAAAAGTTTGCGGAGAATATCTGCCGCCCTGCAAAAGACTCATTCGCCTCCTCCTTGAAATTCTCGTGCTCCTCCCTCTCCTGTCCTCCTCGTCCTTATCATCATCATCATCATCTCCATCATCTCCATCATCTCCATCATCATCATCATCATCATCATCATCATCATCATCATCATCATCATCATCATCATCATCATCATCATCATCATCATCATCATCATCCTGCTTGTACTCCCCCTCCTCCTCCTTCTCTTCTTCCTCCGCCTCAAGATCCCGCCGGGCACGCCGCTGCCACGCGGCCTGGCCCGGGGCCCGGGGGGCCCAATGGTACTAAGTTGTTAAGTAGACAAGACTGCCAACAGGAAGAAAAACTGCAGGGTAGGACTCTGGTACATTCTCTAGACGCGGGACGGGTTGATAATTGATCCCTCGATGAGGCCGGCCTATGATAACTACCCAATGAGCTTCCTCGGGATTTGATGTCAGGGACTTCGGAGCGCCTCCCACAGCAGTGCGGAGCTAACGATGAGATCGTTATATTAGGAGAAGATGCTGATAGCTTTGAAATAAGTGCAACGGGATCTGAATCCGGA
>NW_005434621.1:199563-202138 GCF_000315625.1 Guillardia theta CCMP2712
TCCTCCCTCCCCTCTGCTCCCTCCTCCTCTTCCTCCTCCTCCTTTCTCCTCCTCCTCCTCCTTCTCCTCCTCCTCCTACTTCTGGTCCCCCTCATACTGCTGCTGCTCCCCCTCCTCCTCCTCCTCCTCCTCCAGCTGCTGCTTCTCCTCCTCATCCTCCTCATCCTCCTCCTCCTGCTGCTGCTACTGCTGGTTATGCTCCCCCTCCTTCCTCCCTACCTACCTACCTACTTCCTCCTGATCCTCCTCCTCCTCCTGATCCTCCTCCTCCTCCTGCTCACCTGTCCCACTTGACAGACAGTCGCTGCTTCCTTCTTGAAGAACTCAGAAAAAGTTCGCGCAGCTTTGGATGCCTCAGGCCATAGCACAACCGCAGACACGGTAGTCGAGGATCGGCCTTCGAGAATTTCTGCCGCCCAACAGCTCGCAAGCAGCAAGGAGGCTACTTGGATCATCATCGCATAGCCAAAGAGCTTGCTCCCTCTCCTCCTCTCTCTCCTCCTTGCTGCTCCTCCTCCTCCTCTCCCCCCCCTTCCCCTCCCCCTCCTCCCCTCCCGCCCACCATGATGCTCCCCGACAGCATCATCACCTACTGCGACCACCCCCGAAATCAAGACCCCTGCCTCTGTTTTCACTACCGGGTATTCCTATGTGATTTATTCTAAAATAAACCGGTAGATAAATTAGACCACCCACCCTCGAAAAGGCAAGCGGCCCCGTTCCGCCTGAGCTCACATCTGAATGGGGAAGGAGAGAGAGGAGGAGGAGGAGGAGGAGGAGGAGGAGGAGGAGAGGGAGAATTGAAGGAGAAGAAGAAATCATGCAAGTATGGATAGGTATGTTTGCATGAAATGGTCAAGGAAGTCAGACACGTAAGGACGCTGTTTGGTGAGAATGGTTCCAGCCACGTCGATGCGACCGAAGGTCGCAGTTTCATGATGAAGAGGACGATAGAAGAGAGAAAAGCGAACATGTAGGCTGGGAGAAGGATGTTAACAACTGCTGAAGGAAGGAGAGAGGCAGGAGCTGCAAGCATCAGCTTGCTGTGCTCCACTTGGACTGATCATCCTTCAGATGTTGGACTCCAAAACAATGAAGCTTTCATTCCTGACGCTCACCGTCCTGGCATCGCTCTCTTCCTCCTCCTGCTACCTTGGTGACTCAATGAGACTTGCCGTGCTGTCTGTTCTGATGACGGGCCGACAGCGACAAGATGTTGCGGCATCGCCAACGTCAGGAGCAGTGCCGGGTATGGCGCTGCAAAGAGGAATTGGGCTCTGACACCCGAACAGTAACTTTAGAGGAGACGACTGCAGGCAGCAAGGAAGGATCGGCCTCCTGACGTCGCTTTCCATGTAGCTCCTGCCTCCCTCTCCACTCTGCTCTGCTCTGCTCTGCTCTGCTCTGCTCTGCTCTGCTCTGCTCTGCTCTGCTCTGCTCTGCTCTGCTCTGCTCTGCTCTGCTCTGCTCTGCTCTGCTCTGCTCTCCACTCTTTCCCTCTCCTGCTCTTTCCCCTCTCCTGCCCTCTCACCTTGTTTCCTCCCCTTCTCTGTTCCTCCCGACAAGTTCCTCGCACTCAACGCAGGGACAGGAAAGACGAGAAGGGGGATCAGCGGAAGAGACGAGGAGGAGGAGGAGGAGGAGGAGGAGGAGGAAGAAAAAAGGCAGCGATGAAGAAGATATTCAAGCATAAGTGGAGATTGTTCAACGTGGATGTCACAGCAGATCAAGACCCAGGGAAAGATTTTCATGGGGCAAGCGAAGCTCTCCTCTCTGCTGTGAACAAGAAGGTGCTGAATGAACACTCCCCTCCTCTAAAGAACCCTCCCCTCCTCGCCTCGCCTCGCCTCACCTCTCTCCTCTCCTCTCTTCCGCCATCGTCTTATCTTCTGCTGTCTGTTTAGCTCGGGCTCGAAGCCGACCTTGTCGCCTCCGAAGATGTTTGCGTGATCCGCAAGAGTTTTGACGCGCGCAAGGGGAAGCGAAACGTGAGTTTATGTAGAGGAGGACGAGGACGAGGACGAGGACGAGGACGAGGACGAGGACGAGGACGAGGAGGTGGTGGTGGTAGTGGTGGTGGTAGTGGTGGTGGTAGTGGTGGTGGAAGAGGAGGAGGAGGAGGAAGAGGAGACTGACATGTTGCCTGTGGAATAGGATGGTCCTTCCTTCACGTATGTGGTGGACGTGGACATGGGTAAAGAGGGGAAGAGAATCAAAATGCACGCGGAGCAGGGGAAGCTGGAGAGAGTGAGCGAGGAGGAGGAGAAGAAGCAGGAGGAGGGGCACAGGACGACGACAGGGGACGTTGGCGCGAGCATGTGAGGCCTAGAGCTCGACAGGAGGAGGAGGGACTGACGGGGTCGTTTGCTGGGAACAGTGCGTCGAAGCACAGGCATCCTGTGGCGATCATCGGCTGCGGACCAGCTGGACTGTTTGCTGCTCTGAGACTTGCGGAGGAAGGAGTGGGGTGCGTTATCTATGAGAGAGGACAGCCAGTGGAGGAGCGAGGGAGAGACATCGGGGCGATGATACACAGGCGGCTGCTGGACCCTGACAGCAACATCTGCTACGGGGA
>NW_005434621.1:202238-212005 GCF_000315625.1 Guillardia theta CCMP2712
AAGGCAAACTCAATTTTCTACATATACAAACACAAAAAAAAAAAAAAAAAAAAAAAAAAAAAAAAAAATAAAACACCCCAAAATACATAAAAATACATATATATAAATAAAAAAAAAAACACCCAGGGGGGGGGGGGGCACACGCGTCTTTGGCGGGTTGGAAACTTGTTGTTTATCTTAGCGTGTTTGGTGCTGATTTTGGTCGATAATTTCTTTGTCTTGCCTTTTTCTCATCTTTCATCTCCCCTCCCCTCCCCTCCCCTCGTCTCTTGTCTTCTCTACTCCTCCCCTGCCCTCCCCTCCTCTCCTCTCCTCTCCTCTCCTCTCCACTCCCCTCCCTTTTTCTCCTCCTCTCCCGTCCTCTGCTCTCATTGCAGGAAGGAACAGTGAGGACGTGCGGTGGGTGTTGAAGCAGCTCGTTCGCTTCGGAGCCCCTGACAGCATCTTGGTGGACGGGAAGCCACATCTAGGCACGGACAGACTTGTGCGGTAAGAGATGAAACGAAGCGAAGATAGGAAGCGACCTCGTGCTATCTGTTGCGAACATGATACAAGGGTTTTTGTCTGTTTGTTGACATGATAGATTTGATCTTTCTCTGCTATGATCTTGATTATTTTGATTCTACAATGTCATAGAGGATGCTTGTATCTCCTTCTGCTCGTTTGGTCCCGATCAGTGAATGAATTCCATGTCCTTCTATCCTTTTGATATCAAATGACATCAAGATAAAGTGAGATTGAAGTGACACATTCATTGTCTTGTATGATGGAGTTTCCGTTGATTGTCTTGTTTCGTTTCATCCTGTAATTCTCCTTCCCGTCAGGATTCTCAAGACCATGAGAAATTTCCTAGAATCAAACAATGTTGTCTTCAAGTTCGGCACCATCGTCAAAGATATCAAGGTAAGCTTCTGCTTCCTCCCTCCCTCCCTCCTGCCCTCCCTCCCTCCCTCCCTCCCTCCCGCCCTCCCGCCCTCCCGCCCTCCCTCCCTCCCTCCCTCCCTCCTCCCCCATCCTCGTCCTGCTCTTGTTTCTCTCTCACCTCCTGCCATTCCTCCCATCACTCCTCGCCATCCTTCGCCTCCTTCCTCCTCCTCCATCCTCCTTGTAGTTGTGACTTGAGCGTCGAGATCGTATGCACGAGCGTAAACCCGGAGGAGCTCTGCGTGAACGGCATGTCCTTCTCAAGGAGACAAGTGAGCTGGATGTTCCTTCCTCTTTCAGTCTTCTACTCCCCCACCCTCCTCTCCCCTCTCCCCTCCTCACCTTTCCTCTGTCTCTTCTCCACTGTTCCCTCCTCCCGCCCTCCCTCCCCCCCTCCATCCCCTCCACGAAATGAGGTCGCAATTTCATCCAGTCCCAATGGGCGAACTCAGCACTTGTAGCCTCGGTAGACATGAACGAAGAGTTCATGCGCTCCTTCTCAGGTCAGATTCATTTCCCAACTCTTCGAACCCTCGTCCCTCCCTCCCTCCCTCCCTCCCTCCCTCCCTCCCTCTCCCTCCCTCCCTCCCTCCCTCATTCTCTTCTCATCAATCTCTCAGATCTGGCAGCAAGAGAGCCTCACGGGCAGGCAGCGCTCGGCGGTCTGACCTTCCAGCGGAGCATGGAGCGAGAGGCGGCGATCAGAGGAGGAGGAGACCTAGTCTGCCCAGTCCAGAGAGTGACAGACTTTCTCGAAGCAAGAGCAAGCAGGGCCGAAGCCGGCTTTCCGCAGGTGAAGGACGAGAGGACGGGGAGAGGGACGGAAGGAACGAGACAGAGAAGGTGGAAGTAGCCTAGAAACGAGTAGGGAGGAGGAGGCAGGAGCTTGAGGATGTAGGAGTTGGAGAAGGAGAAGGATAAAGAAGAATGGAGAGGACGGGCAGGAGGAGCAGCAGGAGCAGGAGGTACTGACATGCATCTAGTCGAGCTACAGGCTCGGCACGAAACCTGCAGCTCTGCACGACCTCTATCCTCAGCCGATATCAGACGCGATTACGCGGGCCCTTGTTGAGTTTGACAGGAGGTATAATACTTTCACTTCTCTTGACTCCAATCTCTTGTACCTCGCACTCCTCTGTATCCTCTTTCCCTCTCCGTGTTCATGCTGCCCAGGCATTGCTCCCTTCCTCTCGCTCCTCATGGCCTTGCTCGTCCTGCCTTCTCACTTGCCCCGCCATCGCCATCAGCCTTGCTCCTCCTCCTCCTGTCTCGTAGCCCCTCCTCCTCCGATCTCTCTTGATCCCTCCTTTTCCTCCTCCTGCCTCTCCTCCTCCTCCTCCTCCTGTCTCATCCTCCTCCTCATCCTGTCTCGCTCAAGAATCCCATGGCAGGCTCCCGGGATTCATCACGCCAGAGGCTCTCCTGCATGGCGTTGAGACCAGAACCTCCAGTGCTGTGAGGATCACACGATCTGATGAAACCTTGCAGTGCGTTGGCATCGAGGTCTCTTTGTCCTCACCCTCATCCCCATCCTCGTCATCGTCTTTCTCCATCCTCCTCCATTCCTCCTCGCTGCTCCTTCCATGCGCACATCGTCATCATCATCCATGCCCCTTGCGTGCTTCCTCCCTCCTGAGAAACTCTGCAGGGGCTGTTTCCTTGTGGGGAGGGCGCAGGGTACGCAGGAGGGATTGTGAGCTCGGCAGTGGATGGGTTGAGGTATGCGGCGATGCTTACAGAGACAGTGGGAAGAACTTAAAACTGCACAGAGTCGCAACAGCCGTCGGTGACTTGCTGCTCCGATGAGCTTCGGGCAACTGGAGGGAGGGGCACACACGGATTGAGCAAGGAAGGAAGAGGAGGAGAAGGGGAGGAGGAAGGGGGGGAGAAACGTTGAGAGTGAGGGAGGACAGGATGGAGTAAAGTAAGCTTGACTCCTTCATTGCTCCTCAAAAACAACATTGCACAACTTCGTGATAAAAATTCGGAGATGAAAACTTGTCACAAATCACGAGATGGTGCAAAGGTGAACCGTCACAAGGACCGCCTGTTGCTCAGGCGTCAAGTCGTGAAGCTCCTTGACTGTAGCTTGTGTGCTTCTATGGCTGACACCGACCAGAGGCCTCCGTACCAAGTCCACAAAATAGACAATCCCTGCGTCGTCATCAATAACAACCAACACAAACAAGAGCATCATCAACATCAACATCAACATCCCAAACACCTCCTCAACCTCTTCCTCGTCCTCCCCCACCTCCTTCATCATCATCGTCACCACCACCATTACAATCAAAATCACCATCGCTATCGCGATCATCAACTGAATCACGATATCACATCATCACAATCTCCATCATCTTTCAAATCCTCTTGACCCCCTACTCCTACCTTTGAATCGCCCAGAGAGCCTCTTCAAATCAATCCGCACGGTCGATCCTTGGGGCCCAACGATCATGCTTTGGATCTCTTTCATTGACTTGCTCCCGCACCGTTTACAGTCCACTGCTCTGTACGTGACTCTCCGTCCTCAAAATGCGCGACAAGTACAGCACCTGCTATGAGCTCGTCCCCAACACGCACGCCATTCTTCGCTGCATCGCTGCGAGTTCCGTCTTGTCAGTGCCAGCGGAGGAAACAAGCGAAAGTCATCTCACCTGTCCGGTAGGACATCCTGCACGAGTCTGCAGACCAACCCTGCCGAGCGCGATGAGACGAGGAGAGGAGGAGCAGGGGGGACGAGGGGAGACGAGGGCATCTACCAGTGCTCTTGTCGACTTTCTCATGAATCAAGAGCCCCACACCTGCGCAAGCATCTTCTCAGCGTTCGTATCCGATTGACTTCCAGTCACGTCACCGGCGCGGACCTCCTCGTCTCGCTTCGGAGAGCGGGTTTCGCTCTCGCTAAAAGAACCATCCTGTTCTGCATCTGCAAAGACTGTCGAAGCACTGGAGTGCATGGATGGGAGGCTGGAGGTGTTGGAGCCCGTGTAGGCTGCAGGGGAGCAGCACGAATCAACTCTCGCTGCTTTCAAGATGTGCTACGCACCAGGAAGCGACAGAGTTCGGCCAGAGCTCTTCCCTTCGTAGTTTGGCTGGTAGGAAGAAGCCAACCTGGAGTTGATCACAAGACCTGGAAATGAGATTAGAGAGATGGCAAGGCAAACATTCTTGCTACCATGGCCCACCACCGGACGTGGGATCACAGGTTTGGGGAGATCTTGAGGTTTCAGCGGAAGCTCCGGAAAGCTGTAGGTGCTGGAACCAGAAGCTGGCCTTCCATTGTAGGGATGGTCCAACTCCTTTGGCGAAAAGTACTCCATGCTCGAAGTCGTCCTTCCCTTGTTCGAGTAGTACTCCAGATGCGACGCCGCCTTTCCCTTGGGCGAGTAGTACTCCATGCTGGATGCGGCCCTGCCGTTGTTGGGTGCGTGATATTCTTCAGCAATAACGTACTCCATTCTGGATCGCCTGCACAGCCACCATCAGCGCCTCTTCATCAGCATACTATCCTCGCACTTGCAAACCAAAAAAGCTGAATCCGCTTCTTTCACAAGAACTACATAGGCGCAAGGAGCAAAAAATGAGGTATATGTAAGTATGAAAATTGAGGAAATTATGCACTTCAATGATGTGTTGCGCAAATTCTGCGAGGAGAAACCATGATTGCATGGAAATCAAGGAGACGCAGACAAGACTACAAGTCCTGGAAGTACAACGCGCAATGCAACATTGTGAACTGATGGAACTCATACCTGCTCCTATCCTCCCTATCTACCATGCCATTGTCTTTCTCCATGCATTTTCATCTGACTCTCTTCCTCTCATCATCCGCTTCTTCTCATTCCCTGAGGTGCATGTTGTTGGACCGAGTTCTGCCATGCCTTTGGCCACTTCTTGTACCCCCCTTTTTACCACCCCCTGTTGGACCCACCTAATGTGTACCTCACCACCTACCACTGATCACATACCCAAGTCGTCCTACCCCACCCACAAACATCCCATTTTACTTTACTTGTACCCACCCTGTACCGGAGAAAAATTGCCATCACCCCAACTTCTTCAATGCAAAAGGGGGGTTTTGAATATACCCCTACCGGTCTCTACTAGTACCCCACCCTGCTCCAGGAGTGACTTTGTGGAACCCACCCCTGTAGATGTTTACAAATGAAAAAAAATCCACCACCCCACCCTAGATCAGAGCGTTGACCGTACTTTGCCCGGGTCCTCGAATAGACACATCCCCATAGCAACCACCCCTCCTTTTCCCACCCCATCCTACCGATACCACCCCACCAATGCCTCTCTGATTTTCGGAAACGAACTCAGTGAACCCAAACCAAGTACCCACCTTATCTTTTGATCCATATTTGTCGTAAAAGTAGGGGTACTCTGGTTCATATATGCCCTCAATTGTCCTACCACCACCACCCGCCAAATCCGTCCTCTACCCTACCCCAAGTCCAAGATTGTGATCACCCCTCCCTGCAAGACCTGTACCCAAAAGTCACACCCACCCCACCCTCGTCAAGAACCGAGTCGGTCCGATTGCTGCCCCCTACACCCACCCCGACAGATGATCTAGTACCCTCCAGTTTTCCAGATTTTGGCGTTGAAAATACCCCTTTGTAAATACCCCTACCCCCTCTCTCGGAAACATTCGGGACACCACCCGTACTGCAGATTGCAAATTTGGTACCGAGGGAGGGGGTGGGGCCACAACTTTGACTCCCGACTAGGGATCAGTTTTTACTCAAGTGATCATATTGACCCGGATGCGTGGCTAGCCACAGGCACGGCGCCGCACTCTGCGGTCACCCGGCAGTGCGGCCCCGGGGCCCGGGGCAACGCCGGGATTTGAGTAAAGATCATCCGTGACGGTATGACAGATTGTCGCCGCTTTACTCAAAGTTAAGTTAAAAATAAGTACGAGGACGATAAGGAGATGAGATCGTACTGATATTTAACTTAACTTTGAGTAAAGCACATGGACCGGATGATTTGATAGTCTCTGAAGGGGTAGGGGGGTACCTCGGCACTGCAGGTGTTTTTTTGTCAACCTTGTTTCAGTTACGCCACAACATTGTACCCTACCCTTTGACCAAAAAAGTACCCCACCCTCTGTGAAGAATCTTCAACTTGCTAGTACCCCCACCCCCCGTGCAACATGACTCGAATTTACCTCCGCCCTACACCCGCCCAGGCAATGCAGTGCCCTGTGAAGGAGCTGATGGACGGGGGCAGATGAAGAGGGGAGGGCAGGGAGAGGGGAACAGTGAAGGCAGCAGCAAGACGTTCGATCCCGTCAGCACATTGCTACCGTCAGAGTAGAACGCTGATCTCATCTGTGTTGCTGCGGCAGAAACCCTTTCCAACTCTTGTCCGCACTCACATCCAGCAAACGGACTGGAAACGTTGGAGGAACCATGGCAGCTGTGTATGTGGCTACCCGGAAGGGACGAATAAGGGGGAAGAAAGCGGCTTCCATCCCTACCATTCAGTTTCCTTCCGAAGAAGACAGCATCCTCATCGCAGAGCTTCACCGGCAAGTCCTCAGGTATTCTTGTCCTCCTCTCCCTTTCAATCCCGTGACTGTGCAATGCCGCGACAGCACCATCGGAGACACATGGCAGCGCAGGAAAGTTTGTCTGAGCAAGGACAAGCTTCTGCTCGGAAAAGTCGGAGCGATGGACGTGATTGACTACATACCGCTGGATGAGGTCATGGCCGTCGTGTCCAAGACAGCTCCATCAGAACAAACAGAAGACAAGTCCCATAACCAAGGAGAGAAGAGGGCCAGCATCAAGCGATCGACAACTCTGAGGATAGACGACGTGAGTCTGCCGCGAGAGCCTCTCTCTACGTCCGCTGTTTGATCATGAGCACAGGACGAGCTGGACGAGAAGATCTTCATCATCACGACCATACCCGAGGGACACAACTCGGGCAAGTCGACAGTGCTGCTGGCATCGAGCAAGGATGAGCGAGACACTTGGGTATGGAGCATGATGGTGGAGAGGAGCTAAAGGTGTGTGTTTGAACAGATCACAGCTATCCACCAAGCTGTCAAAGTCTATCTCAAGGAAAAGCTACGGCAAGGAGAAACGAAGCTAGAGAGGCGACAGAGGCAGCTGAGAAGAATCTACTCGAGCACAGCAAGTCAGCTCTTCTTCTCGGCTGTGATCATGGCGTCTTTCATTTGCGCCATCCTGTCGGCGCAGCTGCAGCCTCCAGACGGCTCGCAACAAGCGAGAGCGTTCAGAGCCTTGGAAATAACCTACACGTGCATCTTCGCATTTGTACGTACAGCAGGTGAAGCGAGGGGTCGCTGACGAGGGAGGTAGGAGCTGGTAGTCAACGTGCTGAGCAACTGGTACTGGCCGTTCGTATCGGACGGGTGGAACATCCTCGGTGAGGAGGGACGAGGGTCTGGGGAGTCATCTGACATTGTAGGGGCGACGCGCATGGGGATGCAGACTTCGTGGTCGTGATGATAACTGTTCTTTCGGAGATCATCCAAGGGGTGCCTGGGCTGAGCGCGCTACGTCTGATTCGTATCTTCAAGATGATACGAGTGTTCAGGTGGGGAGAGATAGAGTAGCAGGAGCAATGCGAGGGAGAGAGCAAGAGAGGGAGAGAGAGGGAGGGAGATGGGGGAAGAGACGGGCGTAGGTAGGGGCGCAGATGTGACAAGAGGGACGAGGATAGCGACTGACTTGGAATGCGGCGGGACAGGATGCTCAACTCGTTCCGCGTGCTGATCAACGCCCTGTCGTCTTCGGGTAGGAAGGGAGCAGGCGGGCATGAGAGGAGAGAGCTGACGAGGGGACGCAGTCATTCCTGTGCTGAACGCGTTCTGCATCTTGCTTATCTTCACGTCGATCTTCGCGATCATCGGGACGAACGTGTTTGCTGGGAGGAGCGAGGACTTCTTCGGGAACTTTTTGAAGTCGATGTTCACCCTCTTTCAAATGGCAACGGGAGACTCCTGGGCGTCTGCAGTGACGCGGTCGCTGTTTACTGAAGATGAACACTCCAACTTCTGGGCAAGTGGAGGTCGGGGAGAAGGGAAGGGAGGGAGCTAAGCTTTTGTGCGGACAGACGGCGATGTACTTTGTGGTCTACATGCTCATCGTCAACGTGGTGAGGAGAAAAGACTAGAGACCATGGCGAGGAGTGAGCAAGAGAGCCCAGGTGCTGATGAACATCGTGGTGGCTGTACTGCTGGACGAGTTCATCTCGACGGTCGAGCGAGAGCGCAGCGAGAAGAAGGCCAGGAACGAGGAGACCCTCGTGAGACATGATCGCCCTACATGAAGGGAATAGGAGAGACTGAGACTTGCTGTGCTGTACAGATCGGACTCGTGAGGGAGTTTCACGCAAGAGGCCCGCTGGACCCACTGGTGACAAGCCTGATGGACTTCTCGACGCTGGAGGAGCTGTCGTTGAAGATCTTCCAGCTCTATCAGGTCGCTCAAAAGCTCTCGAGCGTCTTGTGGGCTCGCGGACTCACACGTGTGGGAGCAGAAGATGGACCTGGACGAGTCCGGGTCAGTCAACCTCGAGGAGCTCAACTTCGGGCTCAAGGTAAAGCAGAGTAGAAGGAGCGAAGGACGTAGAGGAACGGAAGAGGAGGAGGAGGAGGAGGAGGAGGAGGAGGTAGACGCTGACAGGCGGGTACATCAGAAGCTCAAGCTGAGCCCTCCCGTGACGCTGACGGAGGAGGATTGGGACGCGATCACGGACTCCCGGAAGCTGCTGAACTCGCAGGAGGAGCTGGGGCCAGAAGAGTTCGAGACGATGATCCTGACGCAGATGTCGAACTATGTGCATCGCAAGGTAGAGGGAGGGGAGGGAGAGGAGAGGGGGAGAGGGGAGGGGACGGGGAGAAGGAGGGGAGGTGAGAAGAAGGGGCTAACGGAAGGCGAAGGTTGCTACGGCGATCAAGAACGAGGCGCAGGAGTTCAACTACGACGTCCTGTTTGCAATCAAGTCGCTGCTATTCTCAGTGGACAAGATAGACAACCCGATCTTCAAGTCGAAGAAACAGACTCCACGGAAGTCGAAGAGGGAGATCTTGAAGAAGCTCTTCAACTCTCCTGTTCACAACGCTTTCTCGCACTGGAAGTCGACTGTGACAATTGCAAACTCTTTGCCAGAGACGAAGTATGCGAATCTGGAGGAGATTCACGTTTGCATTCAAAGAATGGAATCTACTCTGAGCAAGATCGTCTCGGATCCTTCCCCAGGTAGACCCCAGGACCTTCACATCCTCCGACTCACCGACGCCGTGGAGAAGATACAGTCGTCCATGTCGCGGCACGACGACACCTTGAGAAGGATAGAGGAGAAGATGTCTCGGATGGAGAGGCACGGGAGCGAAGGGCCCAAGCGGCCGCATGGAGGAGCGAACGGGGGAGGGCAACGAGGAGAGGAGGGGCAGTCGCAGGTGGGGACGATGCTGGGGTCAGACATCATCGTGGTAGGGAAGGGCAAGCAGGAGGAGCGAGAGGAGGTCAAGCTCCAGAGCTTGTCTCAGCTGACAGCCAAGAAGAAGATGGGGAGGATGCAGAAAGTTCACTCGATGCCGATCCATTCAGAAACCCCGAAACACGAGAAGCTCAACGGGAGCAGCTCAGCCGTCTACCCCGGACCCTCGCAAGCTTCGCCGCAGTCCTCCAAGAGACTTGACAAGTTCCTTCCCAACGGGGACCCTCCCGACGGAGATCGCCCGAGGCTTCCGGCCGAGACGTGCAGGGGCAAGGGAGACTACGTGAAGCTGTCATGGTTCGAGCTGCCGGTCAACTTCGACTCGCTGCGATCGTCGAGCATCTTGCGGCGGGAGC
>NW_005434621.1:212173-265397 GCF_000315625.1 Guillardia theta CCMP2712
AGGAGGAGGGGGGGCTGGCGGTAGAGCGATCGTCGTACGTGGACGTGCACTCGCGGGACGGGACGGGCTACAGCCGCTTCTTCCAAGCGAGGTAGGAGAGAGAGGGAGGGAGAGGGAGGAGAGGGGACTGATGAGGAGGCGCAGGAGGGAGGGAGAGCAGGCGACAGGGGCGATGGGGAAGACTTTGACGGGGAAGTACGTAGGGGGGAAGCTGAGGGTAGAGGAGGAGGGGGGGGAGGTGCGAGAGGTGGAGCTAGACAGGAGCATTCATCAGGCGATCAGCAAGATCCGCGTGCTGAGGTTTGAGAGACAATGAGGAATGGAGGGGTTAATTACTTGAACAAGTTTTCTTTCTCATCAAGATTGAAAGGCTTGATTGTAAGACGAGGACTAGGATTGTAATGCCCTGACTTCACTGTCAAAGTTCTATGAACTTTCATTAATTTTCTATACTCGACTTGCCAGCTCTCACACAAGCGATATCAACACCGAATTTCTCCATTCCTGTCTCCTCCAGCTACTCACCTCAACATCGATGTACCGATCTTCCGCTTACATTTCATCCGATCTTGTCATCCGATGGTTCAAAAGGCGTTGACTGCTTGTTCCAGACGATCATGTTAGAGTCGATCTGCTCCGACCAGCACCAGCGGCGTCAGACTTGCAAGTGACCGCGCGAGGGTCCTGGCGGTCAGTTGGCATCCGACCCTCTTCAAAGGTAGAGCGAGTGGCCAGGTCGTTGCTGAACTTGTTGTGATCGACTCTGCCGTTGATGTCAAAGTTTCACATCGGTCAAGGTTCTGCTGATGAAGAAAACATGTTAGGGGTTGACAATCCTGTCGATCTCGTAGTTCATATCAAATCATAGCTGTCAGCTCAACTTCCACGCACAGATAGTTTCTTGCTAGTAAGAGCCAAGTGCGTTGGGGGCAGTATAATCCTGTTATTGATTCTCGTTCAACCTGATCCCCTCATGGACAAGTTCATCCTTGTTCGAGGAATTCGATACATCTCACGTTGAAAGAAGATGCTTCCTTTATCTGCAAATAATTCAGGCTCTTGTCCTTTGATTCGAAGCTTCTGAGTCTGTCATGGTTGACGGATAGATTCCCCCTTCACCAAAGGCTTCACTGACATCTACCAGTCAGTTGAGATGTGACGCGTGTCTTGGTGTATTAAGAGAAGGGAGAACATTTCATACGATTGACTTGTTGACTTGTATAGATGAAGAAGACCACAACGACAAGCTTCAGGTAGCTGTTGAACGACTACACAGCAGGGACTGCTTTAGTTTGTTCAGTCAAACTTCACAAGATGCTTTCCGGCTATCCGCTGACAAGGTCGGAGAACAGCAGCCAGATCAGCGACTTGGTGTAAAGAGAAAGGCAAGTGCAGCGCAGCGTAGCAGAAGCAGGAGCAGTGCATGTGAAGATAGAGGGTTGAGACCACAAGGCCGAACCAAGGTTGGACCCCCTATCAGATCACTCGAGGTAGAGGAGAGGAGGTTAGCAGTGAAGGAGGAAGAAGCGGTAGAAGGGATCAGACTTGAAAAGAGTCCAGGGAGGAGCGGTAGAAGGGATCAGACTTGAAAAGAGTCCAGGGAGGGAAGGAGGTAGAGGATGAGGAAGGGGACAGCAAGGGAGACAGCAAGGGAGGGAGGAGGAGAAAGAGTAGGGGACGGCAACATAGGGAGAGAGCAAACAAACGATAGAGGAAGAACGAGCAGGTTTGTTGGCTAGAATCGTGAAATGCGAGCTGTAGGGTGAGCAAGCAACGTTGAAGTGAACTACTAATGATATCGAGACAGCTAGTATCAAGGAACAAATTAAGAAATAATGATCCTGCATGACTATTCAACGCCCTCCTCTTCTCATCATAGTAAAGCGGTTGCTATAAAAGCAACGTTCTGAACAGTCCTTGAGAAGACAAACTCATCCTCTGATCTCAGAATTGATATCTCAGCACGCGGATCTTGCTGATCGCCTGATGAATGCTCCTGTCTAGCTCCACCTCTCGCACCTCCCCCCCCTCCTCCTCTACCCTCAGCTTCCCCCCTACGTACTTCCCCGTCAAAGTCTTCCCCATCGCCCCTGTCGCCTGCTCTCCCTCCCTCCTGCGCCTCCTCATCAGTCCCCTCTCCTCCCTCTCCCTCCCTCTCCTACCTCGCTTGGAAGAAGCGGCTGTAGCCCGTCCCGTCCCGCGAGTGCACGTCCACGTACGACGATCGCTCTACCGCCAGCCCCCCCTCCTCCTTGCACAGCTGCTCCACCGCTCTGCCCATCCTCTCCGTCTCCGTCGACCCCTCCCCGTCCTCCCCGAGACCCGCCGAGAAGCACTCTCGCGCCACCCCGTCCTCCCCGACCTTGAGGTACACGTGGTACGTGTCGTAGAGCAGCACCTTGACGCTCTCCGCCCTCGCCTGCTCCCGCCGCAAGATGCTCGACGATCGCAGCGAGTCGAAGTTGACCGGCAGCTCGAACCATGACAGCTTCACGTAGTCTCCCTTGCCCCTGCACGTCTCGGCCGGAAGCCTCGGGCGATCTCCGTCGGGAGGGTCCCCGTTGGGAAGGAACTTGTCAAGTCTCTTGGAGGACTGCGGCGAAGCTTGCGAGGGTCCGGGGTAGACGGCTGAGCTGCTCCCGTTGAGCTCCTTGTCCTTTCTGGGCGAGAAGTAAGGAAACGAGAGGTTTTTGTGTCTAAAAACAGATCTGCTTGACGCCCGACGCTCACTGAGACTCTGGAGCTTGACCTCCTCTCGCTCCTCCTGCTTGCCCTTCCCTACCACGATGATGTCTGACCCCAGCATCGTCCCCACCGGCGACTGCCCCTCCTCTCCTCGTTGCCCTCCCCCGTTCGCTCCTCCATGCGGCCGCTTGGGCCCTTCGCTCCCGTGCCTCTCCATCCGAGACATCTTCTCCTCTATCCTTCTCAAGGTGTCGTCGTGCCGCGACATGGACGACTGTATCTTCTCCACGGCGTCGGTGAGCCGGAGGATGTGAAGGTCCTGGGGTCTACCTGGGGAAGGATCCGAGACGATCTTGCTCAAGACAGCTTCGATTCTTTCCATGTTGACATTAAGAGTCTCGAGGCTAACGGCTTTAGTTTGGCGAAACGAGCTGGGCAACCCCATCTCATGCTTCCAGTGCGAGAAAGCGTTGTAAACAGGCGAGTTGAAGAGCTTCTTCAAGATCTCCCTCTTCGACTTCCGTGGAGTCTGTTTCTTCGACTTGAAGATCGGGTTGTCTATCTTGTCCACTGAGAATAGCAGCGACTTGATTGCAAACAGGACGTCGTAGTTGAACTCCTGCGCCTCGTTCTTGATCGCCGTAGCAACCTTCGCCTCCCGTTAGCCCCTTCTTCTTCTCCCCTCCCCTCCTTCTCCCCGTCCCCCCCCCCCTCCCCCTCTCCTCTCCCTCCCCTCCCTCTACCTTGCGATGCACATAGTTCGACATCTGCGTCAGGATCATCGTCTCGAACTCTTCTGGCCCCAGCTCCTCCTGCGAGTTCAGCAGCTTCCGGGAGTCCGTGATCGCGTCCCAATCCTCCTCCGTCAGCGTCACGGGAGGGCTCAGCTTGAGCTTCTGATGTACCCGCCTGTCAGCGTCTACCTCCTCCTCCTCCTCCTCCTTCTCGTTCTCGTTCTCGTTCTTTACACGTCGTCTGCTGCTTTCTGTCTCTATTTCGATCCCTATCCTACCTCCCTCCTGTTGTCTTCTTCCTTCACTTGCTCATCTAGCATGTCTCCCTGCTTCCCTCATGGTTGACTTCCCCCCTGCCCCTGCCCCTGCCCCTGCCCCTGCCCCTGCCCCTGCTCCTGCCTCTGCCTCTTCTGTTCCTCTACGTCCTTCGCTCCTTCTACGCTGCTTTACCTTGAGCCCGAAGTTGAGCTCCTCGAGGTTGACTGACCCGGACTCGTCCAGGTCCATCTTCTGCTCCCACACGTGTGAGTCTGCGAGCCCACAAGACGCTCGAGAGCTTTTGAGCGACCTGATAGAGCTGGAAGATCTTCAACGACAGCTCCTCCAGCGTCGAGAAGTCCATCAGGCTTGTCACCAGCGGGTCCAGCGGGCCTGAGCCACGGAACGACTTGACGAGTCCGATCTGTACAGCACAGCAAGTCTCAATCCCTCCTCTTTTTATCAACAAGACTTACAATGTCCTCTTGACGCTTTGCTTTCTTCTCGCTGCGCTCTCGCTCGACCGTCGAGATGAACTCGTCCAGCAGTACAGCCACCACGATGTTCATCAGCACCTGGGATCTCTTGCTCACTCCTCGCCATGGTCTCTAGTCTTTTCTCCTCACCACGTTGACGATGAGAATATAGATCACGAAGTACATCGCAGTCTGTTCAGTGTGCAACAGCTTAGCTCCCTCCCCTCCTACTCTCTGCCCAGCTCGCTTCCTCCTCCCCTCATTACATTTGACGTATTCTCACCCCTCCTTTTCTCCTCCACCTCCTCTTACCCAGAAGTTGATGCGGTCGTCGTCGATAAAGAGTGAACGTGCAATCGACGACGCCCAGGAGTCGCCAGTCGCTATTTGAAAGAGGGTGAACATCGACTTCAAAAAGTTCCCGAAGAAGTCCTCGCTCCTCCCAGCAAACACGTTCGTCCCGATGATCGCGAAGATCGACGTGAAGATAAGCAAGATGCAGAACGCGTTCAGCACAGGAATGACTGCGTCCCCTCGTCAGCTCTCTCCTCTCATGCCCGCCTGCTCCCTTCCTACCCGAAGACGACAGGGCGTTGATCAGCACGCGGAACGAGTTGAGCATCCTGTCCCGCCGCATTCCAAGTCAGTCGCTATCCTCGTCCTTCTTGTCACATGTGCACCCCTACCTACGCCCGTCTCTTCCCCCATCTCCCTCCCTCTCTCTCCCTCTCTTGCTCTCTCCCTCGCATTGCTCCTGCTACTCTATCTCTCCCCACCTGAACACTCGTATCATCTTGAAGATACGAATCAGACGTAGCGCGCTCACACCAGGCACGCCTCGGATGATCTCCGAAAGAACAGTTATCATCACGACCACGAAGTCTGCATCCCCATGCGCGTCGCCCCTACAATGTCAGATGACTCCCCAGACCCTCGTCCCTCCTCACCGAGGATGTTCCACCCATCCGATACGAACGGCCAGTACCAGTTGCTCAGCACGTTGACTACCAGCTCCTACCTCCCTCGTCAGCGACCCCTCGCTTCACCTGCTGTACGTACAAATGCGAAGATGCACGTGTAGGTTATTTCCAAGGCTCTGAACGCTCTCGCTTGTTGCGAGCCGTCTGGAGGCTGCAGCTGCGCCGACAAGATGGCGCAAATGAAAGACGCCATGATCACAGCCGAGAAGAAGAGCTGACTTGCTGTGCTCGAGTAGATTCTTCTCAGCTGCCTCTGTCGCCTCTCTAGCTTCGTTTCTCCTTGCCGTAGCTTTTCCTTGAGATAGACTTTGACAGCTTGGTGGATAGCTGTGATCTGTTCAAACACACGCCTTTAGCTCCTCTCCACCATCATGCTCCATACCCAAGTGTCTCGCTCATCCTTGCTCGATGCCAGCAGCACTGTCGACTTGCCCGAGTTGTGTCCCTCGGGTATGGTCGTGATGATGAAGATCTTCTCGTCCAGCTCGTCCTGTGCTCATGATCAAACCAGCGGACGTAGAGAGAGGCTCTCGCGGCAGACTCACGTCGTCTATCCTCAGAGTTGTCGATCGCTTGATACTGGCCCTCTTCTCTTCTTGCCGGACGGTCTCGTCAATGTTTTCTTCTGTGCTTGTCTTGGACACGACGGCCATGACCTCATCCAGCGGTATGTAGTCAATCACGTCCATCGCTCCGACTTTTCCGAGCAGAAGCTTGTCCTTGCTCAGACAAACTTTCCTGCGCTGCCATGTGTCTCCGATGGTGCTGTCGCGGCATTGCACAGTCACGGGATTGAAAGGGAGAGGAGGACAAGAATACCTGAGGACTTGCCGGTGAAGCTCTGCGATGAGGATGCTGTCGTCTTCGGAAGGAAACTGAATGGTAGGGATGGAAGCCTCTTCCTTCCCCCTTATTCTTCCCTTCCGGGTAGCCACATACACAGCTGCCATGAGGCTCCCACACGGCAGTCTACGTGCTTCTGTGAACTCGGTCTACAAGGTTCAGCTGCTCGTCACGGAACTTGCCCTATTCGGAGACGGCGGAGAAGATTCCTAGACTCTCAGGGGTAACGGCACAACTTAACAGCTGTTAGGCTTCTTTTTCGTGATGGTAGAATTCTGATCTCAATGACGATCAAACTAGAGTTTGAGTTGTGAGCGAGGAGCTTAAAGCTCAAGATGTTAGCAAGGAAATTGTTAGAAGACTAGAAGCTGCCACTACTGATGACTAGCTGCTCGATGTCCCTCGCTTCACAAGTTCGAAACCATAAAAGAGCTGTGGGTACCGTGCCCGTACAATCGACCTTACTTTAGTAGGCAGAGGGGGTGGGGGTGGATCATGAGGAGGCCTGACCGGTACCTTAGAAATATCTACAAGGGGTTCATGTCGGAATGGGGTCAACTGAGGGGTGGGGTCCTGAATAAAACCTTTTTACTACCGTAATCTTTTGCATGAAAAAAAAAAAAGGCGAAAATGATCAAGAAAAAAAAGGTCAAAGTTTCAAATAACGGATTTCCGTTACATTCGCATGTTTCCGATACTAGCCTACTCTATGTATTTTCACTGCGTGGCTGATCATCGGTCTTTTAGGACTATGGTGCATGATTGCTTCAGCTACGGACTAACGTGAACGCCTGTACACAGAGAGAGGTCAAAACAACTCGATGAAATGTTCATTGTCCAAAAGAATTCACTGCTACTTTAGTACAACCCATCCCCCAAGAACCTGGGCTTCTGGTTTTCGGCCTGCTAGACTGTCAGAAAGGAAACCCTGCTACAATTCACAGGGAAACCTCCTCAACAGGAACCAGGCTGTCTCCAAGAGTCTTCATCTGCATCTCCCTTCGAAGCTGCAGACGTTCGTTAGAGTTTACTTCGACCACGAACTGGCACAAGTACCTCCTGCTGAAGCCTGCTGCCCGAGGGCTGGACCATCTGTCTCTGGACCATCTCACACCCTGGAGTTCCTGCGGGGCATCCCTCCCTGAAGGCAACATCCTGCGGATCCCCTGCAAGTCAGAATCCTGAGGACGCAAACATTATCCTTCGACTGACCCGGAAAGGAGAATCTCTGCGCTGAACTTGCTCGAGGTGCTCGCGGGCAAGGTTCAAGCGAGCCATGTCACGTCTCATCTTCGAAAGCTCGCGACCTTCGCGAATTTGTCTTGATTCTCCGATGTGGGCCATTTGGCTTCGGGGGCTTGCGACTTGGGGAGAGAACTGACGGAGAGATTGAGCCTGAGCCACTCGCATGCCGTTGGATGCCGGATAAGAGGACATGGCCTGCTTGCGGACGGCCCTATCGATGTTTGCCAAGTAAGGCCTTCGCTCGCCAACCTGTTTGTCGTAAAAGTTCGCACGGAATTCCTTAGCCTGCCCAAGGAGTCAAAAGTGCACAAAGATTGCTATCGTTCGTACAGGATCTTCCATTTGCTCGCTGTCGATGATAAACTGGTCTGTTCCGGCCTTCGAGTTCTTGTGCTGAGGGGCTTGAGCTAGTGCTAACGTAAGACATTTCGGTACTCAGAAAGGATCAAAACTACCGTAAGCACCCCACATCATGTTCTTGCCACGGCCCATCATTCCTTGTCCTGAGGGGTACGCCCCACTGACCATGGCTTGCCGACGCATCATCTCCATTTGCTTCACTTTGTTGACGTAATCAACGTATTCCTGACTCGCATGTGTCAGACTACAACAAGAGCACATGAAAAGCAGGATGTCCATCACCTTGCGCAAAGCAGCGCTTTTCTGCTCCTCCTTCTCATATGTTGACTTGGCTGCTTGAGCCTGCACACAAACCTAACCAACCAACCAACCAACTTCCATCCGCCCATACCTCCTCGTGGGTCTTCTGAAGATTCTGCTGGATTTTCTTCACCTCCTCGATGTCATGATCCAAGGTGAAGGCCGAGCCTGCAATGTACAAGTGAATATCATCACTAATAGTCATGATAGCTGTGCACCAGGATTTCTCATATAGTCTTCAGGACGGAGAACCAACGGCTGCTTCTGCTTCGGGTCAACAAAGCTCTGCAGCTGCTCTGGGGAAGGTGGGTCCAAAAGCTCTGCAGACACAACATCGGGATTATTTCAAAGGCAGTCAAAGAGAAAATCCTTACCTGGATGAGTCCATCCCCCAAGGTGATTCCCAGGTCCAGCATCTTCAACGTCTTCATCTGACCCCTGCTCCACCAGTCAAAGCGACGAAAGGGAAATCATATCGCCATACAGCACTCTCTGAGTTTGCATAGAAGTCTGCAGCAGGATTGTCTGATTCGGGGTTGATGCTGATACTTCCCTCCTGACAAAAGATTCAAACCAGGAAATGTTATTGTCTCAATGAGAAGCTCAACCTCCATGAGAGACTTGGATAGATCGTTCTCCAAGATGGTAGTGTTGCGATGCGTGGTGAAGACAACAATGCAAGCCAGAAGGATAGCCCCTTCAAACAGGAATCACAACAATCCTCTTGGCGCCCAGAACAATACAAACATACCGCAGAGAGTAGCAGCGATGCTTGCCTTTACCCTCTTGCTCTTGTTTCCGTCTGCCATGGTTGTTGTTTCCTGCCTTGCAAAGGCACCTAATACGAAACATCACATTTCATGTATTTTCACAATTCCAGGTAAATGTGATGGCTTCAAGACCCCTGGCTCACACAGCTAATCGATTTTGGCATTGTTCAAACAAAGACGACATCCGCATTATCACCACCGAACATCGTCATCGTCATCGTCATCGTCATCGTCATCGTCATCGTCACCAGCATCAGCGTTCTGACAGAATGATGATGATGCACAGATTCCAATGCCTTATGCACCATTACTCTCATCGAATTTGTTATTATCGGTGTTCGCTCTTATGCTGACTCCGTTCACCGCTCTCACTCATTCCCATTCTCCCTCTTCCACGCTCTTGAATCTCCTGCCTTTACCCGCTCCGTTTCCTAGTTTCCTCCCTCCTTCCCTCGCCTCCCTCCTCTCTCCCTCCTCTCTCCCTCCTCTATCCTTGCTCTCTCCCTCCTCTCTCCCTCCTTCCCTCCATCCTCTCTCCTCCTCTCCTCGCATGCTTCCTCACCGTATCCTTGCATGGCGATTGCAGGTAAACGAAGAGGCAGATGTTGAAAATGATTTAGCTTGATACTTTTAAAAAATAATCAGTTAGCTGAATGCAATGAACGGAATCTTCCCGGACTTGGAAATGAGGTGGGTACTGGGCTTATAAAAGAGGGGGTCGGGTCAGGAGGTGGGTTGTATCGAATGGAGGCACTCGATTTTCCGACGACCAAGTAAGGCGGAGATGCGCGAGGAGGAGGAGGACGAGGACGAAGAAGACAAGAACGATGAGGACGAGGACGAGGATGAAGATCACGATGAGGAACATAGATAGTGAGTCTGATCACTTTGGGTGAAAACAGGCATGTGGATGCTAGATAAGATTCATGTAGATGCAGAGGATGTCAGTGTTGAGATATCATGAGGAAGAACAAGAGAAGGAACGAATAGGCGAGGCAGAACAAGAGGATTCAGATCTCGATGATTTGGTACAAAAACGTAGGTTTATCCTTATCTCAATGCGAGCCTAGCGAAACCGATTGGACAGTTTTAAACTTTTCCCAAGGAGAGAGTAAGCGGAGGATGTGGCAGAGAGAGAGAGAGAGAGAGAGAGAGAGAGTTCAAAGCTTTCAAGGGAAGGTCTGGTCCCTTATGACCTCTGATGCTACAGGTCTGTGGTTGAGTACGTCTGGATAGGAGGGGACGGGCCCCTAGACCTCCGGTCGAGGGCGAAAGTGCTTCCTAAGACGGTTCAGGGCCTCGAGGATATTCCCGATGCTGGCTTCGACGGCTTCCAGACAAACCAGGCTCCACCCGACTGGTGATTTGAAACCTTTGATGAGTCTTTCTGTGACGAGGTGGCTGATGCTATTTTCCTTCCCAGCTCGGAGGTCAGAATGAAACCCCGAGGTCGGAGCAACCCGCTGCTCTGCTCCTCCTGCTCTTGTAGCTGACTCGCTGCCCAGCTCTGTTTCAAGACCCATTTAGGCCCACCGGTCTGAACCTGATGGTTCTCTGCGACTGCTGGTTGCGAGAGCCATGGCTGAATCGCCAGGAACTGCTCACCCTGATTCGCAGGAGTCCTGACAAACGACCGTTGCCGTCCAACACGAGGATCATGGCGCAGCAACTGTTCGACGTGCAGCCTCAGGCCGAGCCTTGGTTCTCAGTAACGCAGGTGATGGGAGGCTCCTGGGGCAGAGCAGAGGTCCTGACGCTCGCTCTAGGAGTACACCATCTTCAAGGACGGAAAGCCCCTGGGCTGGCCATCCGCGACCGCGAGAAGTTTTGGAGGTGATTTGACGTGAACGGCCTCCAGCTCGACCTGACAACAGGATTAAGGCCCCACAACGCAGCTGGGCTATCCCGGGCCGCAGGCGATCGATCCTGTGTCGCTGCGAAGCAGGCTCTCATTCCCTGACAGGGTCCATACTACTGTTCGGCTGGAGCCGATGTCTCCTTCGGAAGGCAGATAGCAGAGGCGCATTTGAAAGCTTGTCTGTGCGCAGGTTGCTTCATGATTGGCTTCTGTCACCTGTTCACAACTTGCTATCTATCAAGGTGTCAAGATCAGCGGCGTTCATGGCCAACCGATGCCAGGACAGGTTCCGATAGATCTGTGGAGTTGTGAGTGCGTTTCCTCTAAGACGTGTTCAAACTTCAGTGGGCGTTCAAGGTCGGGACTTGCCAAGGGATTGAAATGGGGGATCATCTCACCATGGCAAGATACCTTCTGAACAGGTTGCCTTGAACGTAGTTTCGATTCCTTCCTTCACTCGCTGCCTGTCAGAGTTGGCGAACACTTCGGATGTGTAGTGTCATTCGATCCCAAGCCAATTCCAGGTGAAGCTGGACAAGGCTTTTTTCGATGCAGAATGGTGAAATCTCTTGTCAGGGGACTGGAATGGAGCCGGATGTCACACAAGCTTCAGCACGAAAGTTCGTCGCATCATTGCGCTTGCCCATCGTTCGTTCTTGACTGGGAAGTGTCAGGCGATGAGGGAGGTGCCAAATAAAGGAGAGGTTGGAGGCTTCGAGGAGATCAGGCTCGTGTATCCTTCATCTTGTGCTGGAGGTGAAGGGAATGCAGGAGGGGCATCATCAACCTCGAGAGGAAGCATCAAGTGAGTTGACTTGCACTAGCTCAATCGTCTGACAACCTTGAAGGAACATATCATGGCCTACGGAGAAGGCAACGAGAGGAGATTGACGGTCTGTCGTGTCGTCAGTCGGGCATGAGGTCTGATGGCAAGGCAGGGGATGCATGAGACAGCGCACATCGACACCTTCTCCTGGGGTGTTGGAAACTGCATGGCTCACATCCGAGTACCCAAGTACCATGAGGGCGTCGTGGTTCTCAACCCTAACCCTAGGATCGTCTTGCAGGTCAACTGAGATCGCAGGATGTGGATACCTCGAAGATCGCAGGCCGGCGTCAAATATGGTATCACCCCGCACCAGTGTCATGTACTCCCTACCGTTGCATCTCCACCGCCCCAGTCCTTTCTCAAGCAGCTTCTTGACGCTTTCATGTTGCAGGACCCTTATGTGGTAACTTCTATGTTGTTCAAAACTTGCTGTTTGGATTAAAACAAGCATCACGCGAGAGATTTCGATTAAGCTGTTTACTAGAACGAAGGTGTATCAACATCTCGTGCAAGACAAGAGTCTTCACTGCGACATTTAAAAAGTTCGCACACTGAAGATGAAGATGAAGGTCAGAGCTGTGGAGATAGCCTCCGAAAATCTCTGTGACAGGCGGATCGGCACCACCAAGAGTGCTATGTGGCCTTCATTTCTTTAGAAGGTTGGCAAAAGGGTCATTAGAGGCGTTAGCTTGAGCTCCCGAGGAGTTCCCTGAGCCTCCCATCATCATCTGCCAGAAATCATAAGGCAAAAAATCGATTCAGGAAGTGACATCAATACTCACGCCTGAATTCATGCCCATGTTGCCCATGCCGCCTCCCATTCCCATGTTGTTACCCATACCCATGCCGCCTCCCATGCCCATGTTGCCCATGCCCATGCCCATATTATTGCCCATGCCCATGCCCATATTATTGCCCATGCCCATGCCCATATTATTGCCCATGCCCATGTTACCGCCCATGCCCATGTTACCGCCCATGCCCATGTTACCGCCCATGCCCATGTTGCCCATTCCCATTCCCATGCCGCCTCCCATGCCCATGTTGCCCATGCCCATATTATGGCCCATGCCCATATTATTGCCCATTCCCATGCCGCCTCCCATACCCATGTTACCGCCCATGCTCACGTTGTTGCCCATTCCCATGCCGCCTCCCATGCCCATGTTACCGCCCATGCCCATGTTGCCCATGCCCATACCCATGCCGCCTCCCATGCCCATGTTGCCCATGTTGCCCATGCCTCCCATTTGATTGTTGGGCATAGCATGACCCTTTTGTCCTGGAAATCCTCCTCCTTGCTGAGGATTGGGTGCCATGAGACCAGCGTACGGGTTGTTCACATTAGCTGCTTGACCTGAACCGTAGAGTGCCAAGATATCATCTTTGCTCTTCTTGGGATGTGCATCATGCGAGCCTCCAAAGTCAAAGTTGCCAAAGTCCGCGTTTGTTGAAGGCTGTGAAGTACCAAAGGAACCGAAGTCATTTCCTCCATTGCCGGTGGCACCGTTTGATGAGAAAGGGTCAGAGCCTCCGAAGTTGCCGAATGGATCTCCTCCAGCGCCAAAAGGATCTGATTGTGCTTGGGGAGCTGCTGCAGGGGCAGGGGCAGGGGCAGGGGCAGGAGCCGAGAAATCGAGCAGATCGACAACAGGAGCGGCAGCTTTTCACATTGTAAATCAAACATCTTTCGTCGGGAAACAAAAAAGACTAACCCGGTTTCGGCTGTTGTGACGGTTGGTTAGCAGTGCCAGAAGACACATTCAGCTCTTTCTGAAGCTTCTGGGCAAGCTTGAAGTCTTCAGCCTCTTGATGCTTCTTCTTCTCCTGGATGGCCAAGGAAAGTATCAGACGGGAATTTCAAGGATGATCGAAATCACCTCATGGGTGTCATTGGCTGAAGCGTTACCTCCCTTGGACCCTCCCACAGCAATCCACTCCTTACGCTCGTACTTGGCCCGGATGAACTCCTCTAAATCCCTGAAAGCAACCAGCACCGTAAGCACAGCACAAGTATCGTGATAACATTCAGTTCACAACTTCTCTAGGCGGGCACTCACAAGGACGAGGTGTTCTCATTCGGTTTCTTGTAATGTCTGGTGTTGGTGTTGCCCTCGAAGTAAGCGTTGGATACCTTGTTTCCTCTGGCTTTCATCCACTGCAAGGAATCCTCAACCAGAAGGCAAGGACTGAGAGGAAGAGGAGAGGAAGAGGAGAGGAAGAGGAGAGGAAGAGGAGAGGAAGAGGAGAGGAAGAGGTGAGGAAGAGGAGAGAGGCAGGAGGAGAGATGGGGGAGGGGTGGGGGGGGGTGAGGCGAGGCGAGGAGCAGAGAAATTCACCTCTGCCCACTTGATCTTCCAGCCGTCAAGAGTCACAGACTTCACTTTGGAGATGTGAACACCGAGCCTCCTGTGGATCCCAGAGCAATTGAGACAGACGAAGATACCAAGATTCATCGAAGCCCAACGAGGACCTGAAAGATGCCTTCAACCATTCGCGCATCCACAATCACCAGTTGGATTCACCCAGTGCATTGCAGTCAGCGCAGTGCCGATTGTCCGGATTCTTGATGCATGCGTCCAGAATCTTTTGTGCCTTGTCCTTTTCTTGAGACGAGATCTGAGACCCGCTCATGTTGAAGTCCGAGGGGTCAATGCCCAGTTCTTTCATATGATCTTCAGGAGAAGACATCGTTGAATCTAAACAAAAATTTCAATGATAGCGACATGCCGATACAACGCTAATGGTGAACACGGAAATGACTCATTGGTTCTGTCATCACACCATGAGCCAAGCACTTGGCTTATCTTTGAGCTCATAACGTAACATTCATGGTTCTCCACCCCTACCTCCTCCTCACGGGCTGCTGGCTACACCTCTTGCTTGACCTCTCTGCGCTCTCCTGCACCCTCATCTCATACTCTGTAATCTCTTCTTTATCCTCTCTCCTGTCATGTCCCCTACCTCACTGTCTGTTCCCCATTCTCATCATTCCTTTCTCGTTGCTTGCCCAGACCCGCACACCGCGCTCTGGAAGCCTTCATTACTTCAATAAATCTTCCAAAAACATTGCAGTTGTTTATTGATTTTCAATTCTTTGCAGTAAAATAGAAGTACCCCACCATTATGAACTGGGATCTACCACCCCATTACCCCCATCATCTAGATAAATTTTCTCTTCGTAGGAAGGGTACACACAGGCCTTTCTACATGCCATGAAGGGTGGGGGTAGATGTATATAAAATCAGACAGTTCTGACGTGGACAGAGTTGAGGAAGACAGGACGAAAATTTAAAAACAATTTTGAAGGAAACTGATGGGTAGGGGGTCAGTTTGGATGGGGTAGGGGGTACTTCCAAATGATCGAGAGAGGGTGCTACACATATGAAATTTTGGGGTATTAGAGAAGGTTAGGGGAAACAAAGTGGAAGTGGTGTGAATTCTCGAAGGGGTAGGGGTACTACAGAGGAGGTGTAGTGTTAGTCCCCACCTTCAAATCTTCCATATTCAATTCCAAATATTGAGAGGAGAAATTGAAATGAGTGTGAATTTGCAAATCAGCTGCCGAAGATTCAAGGAAACACGGCAGCAACCTCAAAGTCCGCTCTAGAATTCAATAAATGAAGTCAAAAGTTTGAAATCGGAAAGCAACTTGAAAAAAGTTGACCGTTTCCTTGCACCAGATCGGACGCCCGGCCGCCGCCGGGCCCGGGTTGGCAGCCACGGTGCTGGGCGGCCGCCCGGCCGTACAGTGATAGTAAAGCTACGGTCAGTGAAAACTAGCCCCGGGCCATGCAGTCACGCCGTGACGGAGTCACGGCGTGCCGCGTCCCTCAGTCCGACCGGGCGGTTGTACCGTTAGTAAGGGGCGGGCCGCGGCGTGTACGGTCCCGGCTGAGTGAGCCGCGGGCTGCAGTGCAACTTACTACTAAATCAGTGGGCGCTGCGCCGCTGTGCCGCTCGCCGGCGGAGCGGCTGACAGGCCTGATGGAACGTATGCCAGCCGTGCCAGTCAGATAGCGCCGAGTTAACAAAAACTCTCCTGTAAACCAAGACGACTTACGTGGCAGGCGGCAATGTAGTACATGTGACGAAGAGGAGGCCTTCCTAGCCGTCTTGCTAAGGTCCCCTCATGTCTGGATGCTTGGGTTTCACATCCTAGCATACAGTCTATCTCTCATGTGCTCCTCAATTCTGGTTTTCGTGTGCCGCATGATTAAACTCGGTCTTGAGCAAAAACTGTCTTGTTGAGATTAAGGTCGATGTGATATCTGCGTGACTTTGGACTAGTACAAGTCTAACAAACTTGTATTCCGTCGGTTATGAGCCTCGGTTACATACTCAATCATGTTGATCTTATATTTGGTTAGTTGAATTGTTTACTGGAGTTTTTTCTTTCTTGGTATTGTTTTCCGTTACTGTTGAAAATTCATGCAACTTTCTATCAAGCCTTACACATTCGGATGACTCTTCTCTTCAATCAGGCTCTCTCTCTAGCCGCAAGTTGTTTAGGCCTCTCATCTCAGCCTCAATTTGTTTGATTGATCTTCGAATAGGAAAAACAAGCCTTTCCCCAGCCAGATTGGTCGGTCGAATATCTGCTTAACCGTGTGGAAACGCACTTGAAGCTGATTCGATTCTTATTTTCTTGATCTTTGAGTAGGATCAAATGGAACTCCCAGGAGATCTGGCGGAAGTTTCATGTCATGGAGCTAGGCTGTGGCATGCATAACTGGAGCTACTTCTGGATCGGCGAACAAGGTACTACTGCACAACAATCTTCAAATGCCTTGAAACGGATGTTCCAATCTTGCGGCAGCAATCTCTGGTCACAAGTTCTTTACGGTTCAAAACATTTATCTTTTGGTCTTCAAATGCCGGCGGGCACGCTCTCTCTATCTCTCTTATCTTCTCTCTCTTCAGACTCTCTTATCCTATCCTCCATCTCTCGTCATTGCATCCGCTCGCCAGGCATCTCCCCTTATCTCTGTACCGCACATCTAACAGCCCTGCATGAAAATCTTCTTCAGAATGGACAATCCTCGAATGGTTATTGCCCACTCAGCATGACTGTGAACTTGACGTTGTATCATCGTATCTTGACTTGGATCTGCTGACATTCTCTTGTTTGTGTGACTTTCTGACGTCCGATGTAACGTACTATTTCAGAAACTCGGGGGGAGGATGGAACGTATGCCAGCCGTGCCAGTCAGATAGCGTGACTTTGGACTAGTACAAGTCTAACAAACTTGTATTCCGTCAAGGCCCGGCAGTCCCACCGCGCAGCGCCCGGCCGGGCCCGGGGCTCACTGGACTCGTATGGCGCACACCGCCCGGTACGGTACCGTACGGTACGGTACGGTAGTACGTACTGTAATAGTCAATACCAGCCCCCGCCTGTAGTGTAGTACTAATTATCTTCAAGTACTACCTGTAGTGTAGTACTAATTATCTTCAAGGCTTCAAGTTTTTGCACTACCAACACATAATTTTTTATCTTTTACTAACTTAATGAAGGATTCTCAGTCTAGTACTGATTTACAGTACTTGATGTATGTTTTAAAAGCAAGTTGTATTGCTTTACCGTACTTGAATCAATAATGTAGGCCCGGCGGTTGAGAAGGGTGGTCCACCCTCCCCCTTTGGGTCTTTTCAAATTGTACAGCGAAGATTGATTTTCTGAATAAATATAATCATTCAATATTATTGATTGATAATTTATGGGTCTAATTGTGGGGTTAGAACGGAGGAGAGGGGCAACCGGCAGACGTTGTGCCGCGGGGCATGGTGGCAAGAAGAGGGAGGGGGGGAACCTGAGCGAAGAGGAGGCGGAAACAACAGGAAACTCCTGACATAGAATCATGGCTGATCCTAGATACAAGTACGTGCAAGAAAGGATTGAGCAGGGGTTGAGGGGTTGGGAGTTCAGTCCATCGGTCGATTCTCTGCTCTCCCAAGGGAAGAACCGCCAAATCCTTGAAGATTTTATGAAACCAAATGGACCTGAAAAAATGATGATATGCTGTCAGGTAGTGAACTCTTGTTGACAGAAGATTTTTCCCTGACAATTTTGCTCTCACAGCGAAGTACCAGCGGGAAGAATAAGTTGTACATGACCACGGGACAGGACGAAATTCTGAATGGCAAATGCTGTTACTTCACAAGAGTTAATCCGAAGGGGATTGATGTCAAGTCCTTTGAATTGGATTGCGCTTATGGAGAAATTGTTGGAAATCCACTTTCAAACTTCAACGTGGTAGTACAAGACGTTTTCCGGGTACGTTGCCTGTTGTCGTCATCACATAAGCCTCATTATTCTGTTCCCTCAGCCCGCAATCGAGTCTGAAGAGTCCTTTGGAAAGTGCCCTGAAGAAAATTGGAAAGAATACTCTGGCACTGTGTCAAAGTTTGCAGAAATGCTCACAGAAGCTGTACACAGTCTGAAGGGTGGAATTGAGTTGCCTATGCCCGATTCAAAATATGAAACAGTAATTCTTTCACTTCGTCTCGACCTATCTGACTGAAACTTTGCAAGATTCAACCCACCCAGCCGGCTTTCGCCAAAGCTGCTGTTGATAGGTTTAATTTTTTTCATTGATGTTTCGTGAATGTAAAACCTCTTATCCAGCGACGTCGTAACTCACTTCGAAAACATCGTGGAGAGATGGTGCTCGCAAATTGAAGATCTTCTCGATGAAAAGCAACCTCCTTCCAAAGACGCTGATGATTCTGGCCCTGAGACAGGTAAACCATCTTGCCAAAACGATGTTGAACACTCTTGACACGTTGTATCAGAGTTCGAATATTGGAGGACAAGGATGGCCAAATTCAATCATGTTGTAGAGCAATTGAAAAAGCCCATCGCTAGAGTTGTGATTGGTGTGCTCACTACCGCCAAATCAAAACACTTGAAACGGTGGAAGCTATGTGACAATGGGATCACTGACGCATTGAACGAGGCCAAGGACAATGTCAAATACCTGTCTACTTTGCAAAAGTATACAGAACCACTGTATACAGGCACACCTGAAGCGATCATTGAAAGCCTTCCTGCTTTGATGAACAACGTAAAAATGATGTTGACCATTGCCAGATACTACAGCACTCAAGAGCACATGACAACTTTGTTTGTCAAGATTACGAATCAGATGATCAAAACTTGCAAGAAGAGTATTGAATGCCCTGTCATTGGAGAGAACAAAGTCAGGTTGTGGGACCAGGACTATGAAAGCTTGCTAAAACGACTGGAGATGAGTCTTAAGTTGAACGATGCGTATCAAGAGCTTTATCGCCTTACCAAAGAAAAGCTTCAGACCCAGCCCAAAGTGAAACAATTCGATTTCAATGAAAGTAGAATATTCGGAAAATTTGACCTTTACTGTAAAAGAGTTCAAAAGCTCATGGATATGTTTACTACCATAGTACAATTCAGTGCCCTTGCAAATAACAAAGTTGAAGGTATGGATTCTTTGATTTCGCAATTCTTTCAGCTTGTTGATGACTTCAAGAAAAAACCTTACGACCTTTTGGACTACACCAAGAATGCATTTGATCGTGATTTTCTTGAGTATAATGTGAACATTGCAGAATTGGAGACTCAACTCCAAGGGTTCATCAATGCAAGTTTCGAAAACATTACAAGCACTGAACATGCTCTTGCGTTGCTTAAGCAATTCGAGACCATTCTGCAAAGGGAAACTCTCAAATCCGATCTTGACAGCAAGTACACCGTCATCTTTCACAACTATGGTCTAGATTTAGAGACAGTGCAGAAAATCTACGACAAGCAAAAAAATGCCCCTCCGACTGTTCGCAACTCTCCACCAGTTGCAGGCAATTTGATTTGGGCGAGGCAGTTGCTTCGAAGAATTGAGGACCCGATGAAAAAGTTTCAAGCCAACAAGAACATCATGACCACCAAAGAGTCTAAAAAAATCATCAAGACTTACAACAAAGTAGCACGAGCTCTGATCGAATATGAAACTCTTTGGCATCATGCTTGGTGTAAGTCTATCGAGGCAGCAAAGGCTGGTCTTCAAGCTTCACTGATTGTGAGACATCCGAAATCAGGAAGGCTCTTCGTGAATTTTGACAGAGAGATCTTACAGCTAATGCGAGAGACAAAATGCATGCAGCGGATTGGAATTGAGGTTCCAGAAAGTGCAAAAATGGTCCTGTTGCAAGAGGACAAATTCAAATCCTATTTCAACCAACTTTTGTTTGTATTGAAGGAATACGACAGAGTCCTAGGAAAAGTCATTCCTGTGATTCGTCCACTTCTGAAGCCGCATCTCGATGATTTGGACAGGAAGATTCAACCTGGAATGTTGATGTTGACTTGGCAGTCCATGAACATTGATGGGTATCTGAACAGAATTCATCAGGGTCTTGCGAAATTTGAAGAACTTGTCAAGAAGATCAACGACCTCATAGAAAACCGAGTGGAGTCAAATCTCAAATATATCAGCAAGACATTGCTGGTTGATATTCAGTCAGATTCTTCATTCACTTTGGATCAATTCGTCATCATGCAAGAAAAGGTGACCAAGAAGAAAACTCAGATGATGGATGCCAAGAATCTCGAGGTTGAGCGTGCTGTTGAAGATCTCATCAACATAGTGCTCAATTTTCCCATTGAAGACACGGAAGTTTCCAGTATCAGCGAAGAGACGATCCAGAAATTGAGGGATCACTATAGCCGGCTCATGTACTTGGCTATCTTGAACACCACAAAGAGCTCCTTTCATACCTTGAAGCGCAGGCTGGCATCGCGATCTGGAATGGGGGCAATAGTCGCTGACAAGCCCTTCTTTGACGTAAATGTAGAGCTTGCAGTGCCACATGTTACTATGAACCCGAGCTTGGATGAAATTCAAGCAGCGATCAATCGATGTGCCATCAATGTGTTGAAGTGTTCGAAGAGTATTTGCCAATGGGGCCAAGACCGTACACAAGATGTCAACAAGCTCCAGACATTTCACTCATTGATTGCCCAAGACCGCGAGATCGTGAAAGTTGTCCTTTTGCTGACTGGAAGTGTTGAAGGTACAAAAAAACAAGTCCATGATTACCTCCAGACATTTTTGCAATATGAACATTTGTGGAAAATGGACAAACAGGCTGAATATAAAAAGTTCATGGCAACGGAACCGGACAACGAAGCATTTGATAATGAATTGAAGAAATATGTTGAAATTGAGCTCACAATCGACAATATTCAAAGGGTGCACAATATTGGATGTATGTCGTTGGATACAAATCCAGTGAAAAGCTCGCTAAAGTCAGAAGCTGCTGCATGGAAGTCCCAATATTCTAGAAATTTGCATTCGCAAGCACGAGACGAAATGTTATCATTGCAAGATATGATGAAAGAGACACTTCAGAAGCTTGAGCGTCCATTGAATGATTTAGATGACGTGCGAGATGTCATGAATGTGCTGAAAGGAATTCGAGAGCGAGAGTCCGAGATCGATTATCAGATCATACCTGTTCAAGAGAAGTATCAACTGCTCTCAAACAACAACGTGTATGTTGAAAAAGAGGAGTATGACGAATTGAGCAACCTTGAAGAGACATGGATCAGGGTCAAATCTCAAGCAATGGCTGCTGGAGACCGCCTTGCTAGCTTGCAAGCTGGGTTCAAACAAACCTTGACGGAAAATGTGAAAGAATTTGTTGCTGATGCGAAAGATTTCAGGCAAGATTTTGTTGACAACGGCCCTATGGTGCAGGGAATTCCACCCATGGAAGCTGCTGAAAGGTTGAACAAGTACAAGCGATTGTTTGAAGAGCGACAAAGAAAATGGGATTCTTATTGTGAAGGAGAAGAGCTGTTTGGTTTACCCATAACCCAGTATCCAGAACTGGAACAGTGCAAGAAAGAACTTGAACTGCTGGACAAATTGTATTCCTTATACGTGAACGTGGTTCAAGGAATCAAGGGATATGGCGATCTGCTATGGGCTGATGTTGTAGCAAATATCGACAGCATGACAGAAGCTGCCACTGCATTTCAGTCTCAGTGCAAAAGAATGCCCAAGCAGCTGAGAGATTGGGAGGCTTACGGCGAGCTGAAGAAAACTATCGATGACTTCTTTGAAGTGCTGCCACTGTTGCAGCAATGTTCAAACAAAAGCATGAGAGTTAGGCACTGGAAGGCAATAATGCAAGTATGTGGCAAACAGATTCCGATGGACGAAAATGGTCCGTCGGCCGAAAACTGCAAATTGCAGCATGTGCTAGATCTTGGAATGGTTTCGTTCTCGGAAGATATTGAGGATATTGCCGGGGGATCTGAAAAGGAGTTGCAGATCGAGAACAAGTTAGACGCTATCATCCAAATTTGGGAAGCCCAAGCATTCGCATTTTCCCCTTTCAAGAATCGAGGTCCTGTCATTCTTGAAAGCAAAGCTTTGGGTGAAATCATGGAATCTTTGGAGGAATCACAAATGAATCTTGGGTCAATGGCTGGCAACAGATACTCAGCTCCCTTTCGTGAGAGAGTTATGGAATGGATAGCAAATCTTTCCACGGTATCAGATGTTGTAGAGCAATGGGTTGCAGTGCAGAATCTCTGGGTGTATATGGAAGCGGTGTTCTCAAGTGGAGACATTGCAAAACAACTTCCCCAAGAGGCAAAACGGTTTCAAACAATTGACAAGAACTTCATGAAGATCACTTCCAAGGCAAACGAAGTTCCGAATTGTGTTCAACTTTGCTGTGGGAATGAGTTGATGAGGACACTTTTGCCACATCTCACGGAACAATTAGAACTTTGTCAGAAGTCATTGACGGGTTATCTGGAAACCAAAAGAAATTGTTTCCCTCGCTTCTACTTTTGCTCTGATGGTGTCTTGCTAGAAATTCTTTCTCAAGGTTCTGACCCTCATGCAATCGTTCAACATTTGCAAAACGTCTTTGATTCTTTAGCTGCGCTTTCATTTGACAAGCAGAAGAAGAATACTGCTGTCACTATGGTTGCTAACGACAAAGAAGAAGTGAGGTTTTCGACTCCGTTGAATCTTGGTGGAAATGTTGAGGATTATCTAGGGGATCTCGTGAATCAAATGCAGGAAACTTTGCATGATATTTGCAGGGAATGCGGAGCAGAATGTGAAGGAATGAGCTGTGAAGAAATCGTCGAGAAGTTTCCAGCTCAAGTTGGCATCATGGCTATTCAATTCCAATGGACCAATGAAACAGAGGATGCACTCAAGCGAGCTCGACAAGACAAGTCTTCCTTGCATGGTTCGAATAAGAAAGCACTGGCCGTTCTCAATGAATTGATCGGAATGACGGTGATTGACAAATGGAACAAATTGGAACGCACCAACATCGAAACTTTGATTACCATTCAAGTTCATCAAAAGGATGTTTCAGAAGAGCTTGCAAAGAAGAAGGTGAAGGATCCACAGGATTTTGAGTGGTTGAAGCAAGCACGATGTTATTGGAAGGTAGAGAAGGACTGGACGGTCATTTCAATATGCGATGTTGATTTCGATTATTCACACGAGTATCTTGGATGCAAGGAGCGCCTCGTTGTCACTCCATTGACAGATCGATGCTACGTGACACTCTCTCAAGCGATCGGAATGTTCCTAGGAGGAGCACCGGCTGGTCCTGCAGGAACTGGAAAGACCGAGACCACTAAGGACATGGGACGAATGTTAGGAATTTTTGTTGTTGTTTTCAACTGCTCTGATCAGATGGACTACAAGGCATTGGGCAAGATTTACAAGGGTCTCGCCATGGCTGGTTGCTGGGGATGTTTCGACGAGTTCAATCGCATTGACTTAGATGTTTTGTCAGTTGCTGCCTCTCAAGTAGCCTGTGTTTTGGCAGCACAACGAGAACGCAGCAAAGAGTTTGTGTTTACTGATGGACAAACAGTTCAATTGAGACCTGGATGCAGTTATTTCATCACCATGAATCCTGGCTATGCAGGAAGGCAGGAGTTGCCTGAAAACTTGAAAGCCTTGTTTCGTGGAGTTTGCATGATGGTTCCAGACTTCATGTTGATCATCAGGGTGAAATTAGCTGCATGTGGATACTATGAGAATCAGGTCATTGCTAAGAAGTTTGACCTTTTGTACAATTTGTGCAAGCTGCAGTTGACAAAGCAGACGCACTATGACTACGGACTTCGAAATATCCTCTCTGTCTTAAGGACAGCTGGTAAAGTCAAGCGTGAGAACCTCAGTGCACCTGAGCCATTCTTGATGATGCGAACACTACGTGACATGAACATGTCCAAGATGATTGCTGAAGACGTTCCTCTCTTCTTATCTTTGATTGAAGATCTTTTTCCAAACATTACTGCAGAGAAGGCCACCTTTCCACAGGTTGAGAGTGCAGCAGAAAACTATGCAAAAGAGAAGAATCTGCAATGGAAAGAAGCTCCTGAATGGGCGGGCAAGGTTGTGCAGGTTTTGGAGACCTACTTTGTAAGACATGGGATTGGAATCGTTGGGCCCACTGGAGCTGGAAAGACTATGGCGTTGGAAACACTCGCAGGGGCATTGACGATGACTGACGAGAAGCACGTCATCTTGAAAATGAATCCTAAGGCTGTGACGGCTGCCCAGATGTTTGGAAAGTTGGATGCCACAACTGGAGATTGGACAGATGGAATCTTTGCTGTGCTATGGAGGAAAGGAACCAAGGCAAAGAACTCAAAGACTTGGATTCTGCTCGATGGTCCTGTAGATGCAATTTGGATTGAGAACCTGAACACCGTGCTGGATGACAACAAACTGCTCACTCTGGCGAATGGTGATAGAATTCCGATGACGCCTGAGATGAAGGCAATCTTTGAACCTGAGAACTTGATGAATGCCTCTCCAGCTACTGTTTCCCGCATGGGAATCATCTTCTTCTCTATCAGTGTCCTTGGATGGAAGCCATTGGCTCAGTCATGGCTGCAGACGAGGAGAGATAAGGAACATCAGATCTTGAGAAGTCTCATAGACAAGTATGTTGACCCCCTGTTTGAATTCCTGTTCCGAGACTGCAAGGCTGTTATGTACTCCACAGAGGGAATATACTTGAACAGTGCCTTCAAGATATTTGAAGAGTTAACTGCTCCTTTCATCGACACCAAACAAATCCTATCCGATGAACACATGGAACGACTCTTCATTTTTTCGCTGTGTTGGTCCCTTGGTGCCCTCCTGGAACTCTCGGATCGTACCAAATTCAATGAGAAGTTGATTGCAATCGCAGAGAATGCTCCGAATCTTGACGAGGGCGATACCTGTTATGAATATTTGGTCGACGCGCAGGGAAATTGGCAACATTGGAGAACTAAAGTTGAGTCCTGGGAGTATCCTCAGGATCGTGAACCAAAGTTTGCAGAGCTTCTCATTCCAACCTTGGACTCACTTCGATACGAGTCGATGCTTGCTACGTTGGTTCCAGCTGGAAAACCAGTTTTGTTCACTGGTGGTCCAGGAGTCTCGAAGACTGCATGTATCTTGATGTATCTTACAAACCTGAACGAGGAAATCTACAACATCAAGATGACTCCGTTTTCTTTCGTCACAACTCCGATGATTTATCAGAGGACTCTGGAGAGCACTGTAGAGAAGAGACAGGGAAGGACTTACGGACCACCTGGTGGAAAGAAGTGCGTCTTCTTCATTGACGACATCTCTATGCCTGTCATCAACAACTGGGGCGATCAGATCACAAACGAGATAGTCAGGCAAAGCATTGCCGAGGCTGGTCTTTACAATCTCGATAAGCCAGGTGAATGGAAGGGCTTGGTGGACATCTGTTACACAGCAGCTATGACACATCCAGGAGGAGGTAGAAATGACATCCCGAACCGTCTGAAACGTCAGTACTGTCTGTTCAATGTAACAATGCCATCGTTGATCGCTGTAGACAACATCTTCGGATCAATTATCCGTGGTCGCCTGTCCGAATCGTCTGGAGTACCCAAAGCTGTGGCGAACCTTGCATCGAAATTGACAGAGGCTACCATTCAGCTTTGGCAGAAAACTTCAAGTAAGATGCTTCCAACGCCAGCGAAATTTCACTACTTGTTCAACATGCGAGAGCTTTCAAGAGTATTTGCTGGAATATTTGAGGCCCCAAGAGAAACTGTCCGAGACGAAGTCTACCTTGTCAAGCTTTGGCGTCATGAGTGCGAAAGGGTGTTCTCCGATAAGCTCACGAATCTTGCAGACAAGGAATGGGAAAACAACTGTATTTTAGATGTAATAGAAGATGTTTTTGGAGGTGAGATGAGAAGCAACGTTCAAGGGATGTGTTATTTCGTGAACTTTCTTGGTGATCCGATCATCGATGCGGATGGAGTGGTCGAAGATGAAAGACCAAAGCTTTATGAGGAGGTGAAGGATCGCGAGTTCGTGAAGAACAAGGCGTTAGAATTCCAATCAAAGCACAATGAGGAGAACAAGGTTGGCAAGTTGGAGCTTGTCTTGTTCGAGTATGCCTTGGAGCATTTGATGAGAATCAATCGAGTCATTTGCATGGATCGTGGTTCAATGATGTTGGTTGGAGTTGGAGGATCTGGAAAGCAAAGCCTTACAAGGCTTGCATCCTTCATAGCAGGAAATTTCACTTTTCAGATAGTAATCACGAAACATTACAACACTGGAAACCTTTTTGACGACCTGAAGCTGTTATACAGGACTGCGGGAGTTCAAGGCAAGCCAGTCACTTTCATTTTCACTGATGCCGAAGTCAAAGAAGAAGGATTTTTAGAGTACATCAATCAAATCCTTTCCACAGGAGAGGTGTCAGGCCTGTTTGCAAAAGATGAACAAGACACCATCGTCGGGGAAATGCGTCCAATCGCAAAGAAAGAGGCAGGAAAGGGTTTCGTGGACTCAGCCGACAACCTTTGGAAGTATTTCCGAGATAGGGCGAGAAACAATCTGCACGTGGTCTTGTGCATGTCTCCGGTGGGAGATTTGCTTTCAAGTCGCTGCAGGAAATTCCCTGGGCTTATCAACTGCACGACTGTCGATTGGTTCCTTGCATGGCCGGAACAAGGATTGAGAGATGTGTCAGAGTCGCTCATCGGCAGGTTCGACATGGCGTCCACAGCTGAAGTGAAAGCTGCTGTCATCAATCACATGGGAACGGTTCATAAGATAGTTCAAGATGCAACTCTTGAATACTTCCAGAAGTTTCGAAGGAATGTGTATGTCACCCCTAAATCTTACTTGTCATTCATCAAGAGCTACACAGACGTCTACAAACGAGAGAAAGACAAGGTAGACGTGTTGAAAATCAAGATCGACAATGGTCTTGAGAAGCTCTTCCAAGCACAAGATGATGTCAAGAAAATGAAAGTGGAATTGGCGGCCGCTGAGGTTGTTCTGGCAGACTCTGTAAAGAAGTCATCAGAGCTCATGAAGGAGATTTCAGTAGCCACGCAGGCAGCAGAAAAGGTTAAATCCTCTGCCAAGGAGATTGCAGATGCTGCCAATGAGAAAGCTACAACGATTGGAGCTGAGAAGGCTGAGGTCGAACGAGATCTCGAAGCGGCAAAGCCGGCCTTGCTTGAGGCAGAAGACGCCTTGAAGGCAATCAAACCTGACGACATCAAGAACCTCAAGAGCTTGAAGAACCCGCCTGTTGTCATCAAGATCATCTTCGATGGCGTGTTGATCCTTAGACGCAGACAGATGGGAGTGAACTGCTACAAGGATAACTATTCGGAAGCCTCCAAGATGATGAACGAATCATCCTTCCTCGCAGATCTGCAGAACTTCCCCAAAGAAAGCATCACTGACGAAGATTGTGAGCTCCTCGCACCGTATATCCACCATCAGCTCTTCACAGAGGAGATGGCGGCAAAGGCTTCTGGCCTTGCTGTAGGTCTTTGCAAGTGGGTGAAAGCGATGGAGACGTATCACATGATCGCCAAGGTTGTGATACCCAAGATGGATGCGCTGAGGCTCAAGGAGGCTGAGTTGGCCACTGCTATGAAGAAGCTGGCAGCTGCAGAGGCTGAGCTGGAGAAAGCTCAGAGCGAGACAGACAAGCTGCAACAGAAGTTCGATGAAGCCATGTCAGAGAAGCAACGGCTGCAGGAAGAGGCTGATACCACCAAGAGAAAGATGGATGCTGCTACTCAGCTCCTCAACGGCTTGGCCGGAGAACGAGACCGATGGACTCAGCAGTCTGCTGATTTTGCAGATCAGATAGCAAGGTTGGCTGGTGACAGCGCCATCGCCTGTGGGTTCATGTCGTACACGGGGCCTTTCAACAAGACCTTCCGAGATCTTCTCTTGGGCACGCTCTTCCTCGAAGACATCATGTCCAAGAACATCCCTGTGACGAAGAACCTCTCTGTTACCACCATGCTCACAGATGAAGCCACAACTGGCCAGTGGAATCTCCAGGGACTCCCTACCGATGATCTGTCGATCCAGAATGGTATCCTGACCACCACGGCTTCGAGATATCCTCTCATGGTGGATCCCCAAGGTCAGGGCTTGACTTGGATCAAGAACAAAGAATCGAGCAACGATTGTAAAGAAACTAGCTTCGTCGACAAGATGTTCAGGACACATCTCGAAGACTGCATGTCCTACGGCAAGCCTCTTCTGCTCGCGAATGTCGAAGAAGAACTGGATCCAGTTCTAGATCCCGTTCTCGACAAGGCATTCCAAAGGAAAGGCAAGGGATACATCGTGGCTCTAGCCGACAAAGAATGCGATGTCGAACCGGAAAAGTTCAAACTGTACGTGACCACCAGGCTTGCGAACCCTCACTTCACTCCCGAGTTGTCTGCAAAGGTGACGGTCATCGATTTCACTGTTACGATGAAGGGGCTCGAAGACCAGCTGCTAGATCGTGTCGTTCAGTTCGAGAAACCTGAGCTGCAGACAGAGCGAACAAAGTTAAAGACGGAAGTGAATGATTACAAGGCTAAGATCATGGAGCTTCAAGATGACCTGCTTTATCGTCTAGCAAACTGCGAGGGATCCTTGTTGAACGACGAGGACATCATTGACGTGCTCAACATCACCAAGAAGACTTCTGCGGAAGTGACGGAGAAGTTGAAGAACGCGGGCGAGGCTGAAGAAAGGATCCGCGCAGCTTGTGAGGAGTATCGTCCCATCGCTGCCCGGGGATCAATCATCTACTTCTTGATCGCAGAGATGAGCGTTGTGAACCCCATGTACAACACGTCTCTCGCTCAGTTCATCCAGGTGTTCCAGCTCTCCATGGTCCAGTCAGAGAAGGCTGCCATCCCAGCCAAGAGGATCACCAACGTGGTGGAGGAGTTGACGTTCCGAACCTTCCTGTACGTCTGCAGAGGCTACATGGAGATCCACAAGAAGATCTACACGCTGCTCCTTGCGCTGAAGCTGCAGCTGCAGGCCGAGCTCATCAACCAGGATCACTTCTCCTGCTTCGTGAAGGGCGGAGCGGCCCTCGACATCAACGCCGTGAAGAAGAAGCCCAAGGAGTGGATCCCCGACCAGGTCTGGCTCAACATCATCCAGCTGAGCATGTCGATCCCATTGTTCAAGGAGCTCGCTGACATTGTGACTCGCAACGAGAGCCTGTGGAAGCAGTGGTACGACCAGGAGGCCCCCGAGGCCGTCCCTGTCCCCGACATCGACGACCGACTCGACAAAGTGAACAAGATGCTGCTAGTGCGAAGCATCCGAACCGACCGAACGATGATCAGTGCTGAAGAGTACATAGAAGAGGCGATCGGGAAGAAGTTCACCGACACTTACCCCCTCAATCTCGAGCAGACCCATCAGGATATCTGCGAGCTCGTGGACAGCCCAGAGCGCGTTCCCGTCATCTTCGTCTTGACTCCCGGGTCCGATCCGACTGAGCTTGTGATCGCGCTGGCCAAGAAGAAGAAGAAGGAGGTGCTCTCGGTCTCCATGGGCCAGGGTCAGGAGATCGTTGCCCGACGATACATCGAGCAGTGTGTGGCCAACGGTGGTTGGGTGCTGCTGCAGAACACCCACTTGGGGCTCAAGTACCTGGTGGAGCTCGAGCAGACCATCGGCAAGCTCGAGGAGATCGAGTCTGAGTTCAGGGTGTGGATCACAGCAGAACCTCACAACGGCATCCCCATCGGCCTCCTCCAGATGTCCATCAAGATCACCAACGAAGCTCCTGTCGGCATGCGCGCAGGCATGAAGAGGTCGTACGCCTGGATCACCCAAGACACCCTGGATGCTGTTCCTCGCATCGAGTGGCGAACGCTGCTCTGGGTCCTGTGTCACCTACACAGCGTGGTGCAGGAGAGGAGGAAGTTTGGAGCCATCGGCTGGACGGTCCCTTATGAGTTCAACCAGTCTGACCTGAGCGCCTGCACCAACTTCCTGCAGAATCATATCCTGGACATGGACGCTAAGAAAGCCAAGGAGGTGACATGGTCCACAGTCCGGTACATGATCGCTGAGATCCAGTACGGAGGAAGGATCACCGATGACTGGGATAGGAGGCAGATGAACACTTTTGCTGAGAAGTTCTTCTGCAACGCCGTGCTCGAGCCCAACTACAGCTTCCTCAAGGGCTACACCATCCCGCAGGGGACGGACATTAACTTGTTTCGGGAGCACGTTAACTCCTACCCGGCGACTGACAGCCCTGAGGTGTTCGGTCTCAACATGAACGCCGATCTTGTCTTCAGAGTCGACAACGCCGAGAAGGTGTTTGCAACTATCCTTGAGACACAACCCAAGGGCGGCGGCGGTGGCAGTGGCAAGTCGAGGGAGGAGGTTGTGACCGAGCTGTGCAAAGACCTTCTCTCCAAGTTGCCGGCTAACTTCAACATGAACGAGATCAAGTCCTCGTTGAAGAAGGCCGGGGAAAGCAAGCCCGTCAACATCTCCCTTCGGCAGGAGATCGACGTGTTGCAGAAGGTGATGACAGTCGTCCGCAGCACTCTCAATAACTTGCAGCTTGCGATCGACGGCACCATCGTTATGTCGGACGACCTTGCCTCTGCTCTCGACTCGCTCTCCAACGCCAAGGTTCCCCCCACGTGGCTGCGAGGCGCCTGGTTCTCCCCTACCGTCGGCATTTGGTTTCAGAGCCTGATCAACCGCTTCGAGCAGTGGGATAGGTGGATCAAGGGCGGCCGACCCAAATCCTACTGGCTTCCCGGCTTCACCAACGGCCCAGGTTTCCTGACGGCCTGCCGCCAGGAAGTGACCCGATCGCATTCGGGCTGGGCCCTCGATGACGTGGCAGTGTTCACCGAGGTGACCAAGCACGACCCTGAGGACGTGAAGGAGTCGCCATCGGAGGGAGTCTACATCCATGGAATGTACCTCGACGGGTGCGGATGGAGCAAGAAGGAGAGCAAACTGGTAGAGGCTCCTCCTAAGATCCTCTTCATCCCGCTGCCTTGCATGTGGGTCACTGCCGTACAAAAGGCGAACAAGAAGGTTGACTACATGGTCTACGAGTGCCCCGTGTATGAGCGGAAAGATCCAAGGAAGCGCGGCATGACGGCTGCTCAGCCCAACTTCGTGTTCGCTCCTGAGATCAGGACTGAGGACCCACCGTCCAAGTGGATTCTTCGCGGAGTTGCGCTCCTGACGTACTACGGAGAGTAAGGGGACGATGGAGGAGAAGAAAGACGATAATGGGATAACATGTGTAGAGGATTGATTTGAATAAATGAAGTTTATCTTCCCTTGTCCTGTGAACATTCCATGTGAACAACATCCAATCATCTCGCCGCTCTCGCCTCTTGCTTTCAACCTCTCTAGTAGGGTAACAGCCAGTGACCGTGCACTCGCTCCTAGTCGACGTGACTGCCTCGTCAGTTGTGACTCTTGCTCTGATGTTTCGCCCCCTTCTCCCTCATCTCTGAGACCAGAGCAGCCGTCTTGGAGCTCTTTGCCGCCTGCCCAGTAGCGTTCAGACACACTCGAAAAGAGCAGAAGCATCCTGCCTTGAGAAGGAACTTATGTTGCAAAAGTTGGTCGGCACTCCATCGTTGCTCAGGCTTTACCAGGGATCAGAGAAACAAAGCAACAGGAATCTCTCACGTTCTCAAGGAGGCACTTTGACAGCCAGTCAGAAGTCTCTGCAAGAGATCAAACTGTCAGCTTCTCGTTGCCGTGTCAGCGAGTACCTGTAGACATCCCCTTCCTCCTGAAGCTGGGGGGATCACCTGAATGACGATCGTTATGCGAGAGAGAAGTCTGCGGAGGTACACACTGGATGTGATGAGGAACAGCGCTCGCATGATCGGCTCATCGAACCATGGCGGTTCCCTGGGAAACCATCGGACAAGACTTGAGAAAGGAAACGATTTCGGCGAGGAGCACCGGTCTACGGCTTCGATGGCCATGATGCCGAGGCTCCAGATGTCGACCTTCTCGTTGTAGTATTGCGTCCTGATGAGCTCGGGGGCCATCCAGTAAGGAGTTCCGACCAGACTGTTGCGCCTGCAGCAAGCAATCATCCACAGTGAGGGTGCCACGTCACTGGCACCTCCCCGCCTCTTCCGTTAGCTGAACGCAATACCCGAAGTCAGCGAGTTTTACTGACCCGTCCAGCCCGATGAGAATGTTGTCACTCTGAGGGAAGTCAGACGTCACGGGGGCTACGGGCGGAGGAGGCTTCACACCTTGATGTCCCGGTGGATCCGACTCCTGGTATGCAGGAACGACAGCGCAAGCGCCACCTCGCGGCACAGGTATGCGACAATCTGCAGCGAGGCAAGTTCAACAGGCTGCTGGCCGAAGGAGCCAAGGGGAATACATCTTCCTCGAGGCAGAAGTTGGTGATGAGGTCACAGAGCGCTCCTCCTTCCACCGCCTCCATCATGATCCACAACTCCCGCTCCCAAAGGAAAGTCTGTATGCATTCGGCTGGCGGCAGAGTGAGAGGACGAGCGCAGAGAACACTCTCTGCAGACTTATGTTGGGGTGCTTGCTCAATGCCATCATAGCAATCTCATTCTCTAGAGCTGGGATGTTCGTTTGCTTGCCAATCTCCAACCTGACCACAAGCAAAGTCATCAGCTCCCAGCATGAGCGATGAAATGTGCAGTGCCTCTTCAAAGCGATCCTCCTGCCGTCGGAAAGACGATCGCCGATATACACAGACCCCGAGGAGCCTTCCCCTGCCTGCAGACGTTCATCCTGTAGATTCTTCAGGAAGCGGCAAAACCTTCTTGAGGCTCTTGATATGGTTCAGAGGGTTCTCCAACTTGAATTGGACCGCGTCCTTAGAGGCAGCCTTGAAGTCCTTCGCCCTGCCAACAGACTTTGTCATCGAGGTGAGGACCTTCTTTCTCATCAGCACACCTGGGAGGCGCCGGCCTCGTGCAACCTGCCGAACGAAACTCAAGAATGTCCAGCACCTGCAAAACATTCCTCAGGATCAGAAAGCATTCTTGCAGACGGAGCAGTCCTCACAATCTGTGGGTTTCTCATCGTCTCCTCCTTGCCAATCCCTGAAGACTTCAAGATCTGTCTCCACTCCTCCGGCAACCCGCTGAATCCCGTCGAGTCGCTGGGGTCCACCTGCCCAAGGCAAGTCATTGCATGTCAGCCGTTTTCAAGATTCGCCACAGCGGGCAGGAATTCACAGGGCATCAAGGCAGCAAAAACGACACCTGGACGTGCGTTATGTGCTGCAAGTTGTACGGCAGAGAGATGCCCTGCTCGTCATGCTTCTTAGACAAGCTCCGAGTCATCTGCCGCCGGGCCGCTGTCAACCGATCGTCCGGGTACAGAGGGCTGTGAAACAACCTGATAGTTGGTCGGTAGAAGAAATCCAGGGACATCAGCCAGAAACTCTGTGATAGATCATGCTTAAGTACTGGGACACCGTCGAACATCACTCCATTACGAGAAGTCTTCCCCTCGTCGTCGGCTACCCATTCCTGCGGCAGAGCCTTGCGCCATGCTGACGTGAAACTGTCTAAGGGAGCCGCTCGAACACAAAACAACGATACCATCAGGAAGCCCTCGATACTTTCCATCAGCTCGATCGTGCTCGACATGAACTCCTCTGTGAACAAGCTCACCAGGTGCGAGCAAAGAATCGAACAAGAACGCAAGACAAACTCAGGACGTCCTATCCCACAGACCTCACGTCTTCCAGCCTCATCACTGACCTGGTAAAGGCCGAAGGTGAAGAAATCTCTCCCCCATATTCCTCCTCCTCCTCCTCCTCCCTTCCCTTCTTTGCCGCCTCGTCCTTCAACCGCCATGGTCGCCACAATCGCATTGGTCGCAATCCCAACAAATTGTTTACTCAACACTAGTTCCAAACAAGCCCTGACTACCCCTCTAAACTTGACCTACCCCCATGGAACACATCACTGTACCCCTCAAATACTATATGTATACCAGTCCCCAAAAGGGTCCTCGTAACACCCTACCCTACTCTTTCAACCACTACACCTACCTACCTATCATTCCGGTCTCGCCACCCGCCCCCTCAAAGGTTGCAACAAGTCAATTTTAAGATGTGAATTTGTACCATAAAGTGATTTATATTATTATTGTTTCTATAAATAAACTAAATTATTTTATTCATAAAAGTATATTGTATACAAGTGTGGAAGATGGACGACCAGTGTGGATCCTTCAATAAAAATGTCATGATTTCCCAAAATTTGGTGTTTAAATTTTAAATTCTCAAAATTAATCTATTTATTTGAAATTACATAATATAGTTTTTGACTTGTGTCTTTGTCAACGTTCTTGCGGTAAAAATCCTCTCAAGAATTCCAGAACTCGAAGTAGGGTCCCATCAGGATTCCTTGATGAAGGGGGGTGGGGGTCCAGATCCAAAGCATGCGGGTGGGGGGTGATAGGTTATTGAAAGGGGTAGGGTACTGTGGCTATCCAAGGTGGGGTTATCTTGTAGAAAGTGGGGTGGATTTCAAGGAAGAAACAGGGGAAAGACACTGATCGTTTCCAGATGGGGTGGAAACTGCAGGGGTGGGGGTCAAGACAGGTGGGGTAGAAGTCTGGGTGGGTGGTCAAGTCGCGGCGCGGCGATGTCGAAGTCTGCGAAAGATGCGCTGGCGGCACAGCTGGACGCGCTGATGGGGAAGGAGCGAGATGTGCCGGTAGAGAAGGTGAGAGAACAGAGACCCTCCATGCTCTCTCCTCCATGTCCCGATCCTCTCCTGTTGGACTGTCCAGCAGGCAGAGTGAGCATGTCTCGTAGCTGGTTTGGGTGTACCCTCGAACCTGGGAAGGAAGGGCAGTCACTTAGGATTTTGCTGTGCTGTTGAACACTCAGCGATAATGTTGATCATGGATGGCTGAGTAGCCTGCCTTGCATGATCAAGTGATGAGTGTGCGAAGGCAGAAAGCTGTATACACAGGCTTCCGAGCACTTGGGAAGTTGGTCCATAGGAATCAATGATCTGTGTTGCTCTGGAGAAGATCTTTATTATCGCACCCTTCACCTCCACAGCTATTTCATCTCCTTACTCATCGTCTTCCGCCAGCGCACGAACAGGAGAATAAACTTCTGGGACGATGACGTGGACAAGTATTGGATTTGCGGCTGTTCCCCGCATTTGATCCTCAGGGTTGGATGCACCACTCAGCGAACCATGTTTGCTGATATGATGTCTGCAGAACTCTCGTTCTGATCTCGGAGTGTGGGACAAAGTGCAAGTACATAGAGTAGAGATGGGGAGCTCGAGTTTGACGAGATGAGTCTAGGATGAGGACGCCAAAGCTGCCTGGGACGTGTTGCCTCAAGAGGAGAAGGATAAATATGGATACGAGTACGAACTGATGCGGTGATAATGCTGGTTTGATCCTCGATACCATGCGCTCAATTGCACGACAGGTTCCTAGAGCAACTTGTTGCCGATTTGGACAAGTCAATCAGAAGGTGTGATTTCTCTCAGTATGACAACACAACTGAAGCTTGTTGTTTTCTGTGTTAGACACCAAGAGAAACTCAAACAGGTAAATAGTGACGATGGATTCAATCCTCACCTCTAAGTTCTGGATTATTGCTGATGGAGCTTACATTGCCTTGATAATCTGGGGTGAGTTGTAATCGTCGTTCAGGAACAATCTGGCAAGAAGTTCAACCTTAGCAAGGAGACGCAAGCTCAGGTACTAAAGGATCTTCTTCCTGTGCTGCGCTCTAGTCTGATCAAGACGTCCGCCAAGGTTGATGCCCTCGCCCAGCAAATCAAGGAGTTGCACCAGAAGGCGCAGGTTGACTAATTGAAGGCATGTCGCGTCGAAGCATGACGACTGACTCGCTTGCTTTCTTGCTCGTTCAGGCGCTTGGTGATGAAGGAGAAGTAGATGGAAGTTTGAAGGCAATGGGGGTGAGCCAGATCATTTTTCTCCTTCCACACTACGGCCTTGTCACTCATTTCGTGTTGGTGAACTAGGAAGTGGAAGAGCTTACCAAGCAGAAGGAGACTCTTGAAAATCCAATATTTCCTGGCAAAGAGAAGGTGATTGCAAATTTTTTCGCCAGGGTAAAGGAAAGTGAGTCTGGTCTAGGTTATGGAAGTGTGCGAGATTTGCTGCAACTTTATGGCCAATACGGACAGTGAAGTGAGCAACAGTATCCTTTGACGTCAAGCTTGTCATGATTCGCATGTATAGGTTCGCAAGGCGGAGCATCTTGCTGGAAAGCAACATCAGGCAAAGTCAAGTACATGCAGTATGCTTGTCTGACATGCAAGAAGGGTTGGGCTCAAATCAGGGAAAAGCTCAAGGAGCTGAGGGTATATGTGTTCAACATGTTTTGTCAGACTCTAAATACTCTTTTGTAGGCGATGCATGATGGAAAGGGGCCGCCGCCGCCTCCTCCGAAGAGGAAGGAAAGGGTGAGGCTATTGATGCGAGCCAACACGTGTTGTGAAAGATTTCTGGTTGAAGGAGAGGGACAATGACAGAGACCGCCGAGATCGGTAACTTACCTCTTATAAAACGATAGATCCTCTTACTCTCCCTGCTCAGTTCGCGCGAGCGCGGCAAAGACAGGTTTGAGGCGGTTCCTCTTACAGGAGGGAATTGACGAGAGTGAAGGTCTCGCGAGCGAGATAGGCACCGGGACTATCGGGACCGGTTTGTCTGCTTTTCTCTATCTTCCACCTTAACTGGTCTGCAGGGACCGACGGGATGATCGCAGAGACCGATACAGGTGGCTGACAAGATCGATGAGCGACTCTCCTCATGCCGACTACAGGGACTATGACCGTGACCGGGACAGGAACAGGGACAGATCGAGAGAGAGGGACGGGTCTAGGGAGCGGGATCGTTCTAAGGAAAGGGACAGGTGGGTCCAGGCTGATGACAAGGTGCATGGAAGGAGCTGATGAATGTGACCAGGCACAAGGATCGCGACTACAGAGACTCTAGGTAGAAATGGAGAAGTCGGTTGCGAATCGAAATTTGGTCGGCGGACTCAGAACTGAACTTGTAGACTCTCTGAACTTGTCAGATTGTCCTACTTGCGATAATGAAGGCTTGAATGGGTATCGTGGAGCAGCATCTCATCACATGCCTGTACTCGTTACGTCTCGCAATTCTTTTAGGCAGCTGCCTGCATCTCTTCCTCCAGCTTCTTGTCCAGATCCCACACGCCGTGTCCAGTTCCTGCGATCCCCAACTGTTACTCGCGATCAACCCTCATGTCCTGTCCTCTCACCGACACGCTTGATCTGAGCGACGTACTCCGCCATTGTCTTGATCGCTCGCACCTGCAAGTCACAATCAGACCTTCGATCTGGGCGAGCCACGAGAGACTTTGCACGGTCTAGTCTCATCCTGCTGTAGAGCAAGCAAGAGAGGGATAGAAGAGCGAGAATCATTGATATGGTGAGGTTTCCATGCAAGAAATTTACCTGATCCCCGAGATAGTTTTCGATCTCGTCGCAGAACTGACTGTAAGAACGACAGATCAAGGCAGATAGACAAGGGATGAAAAAGCAGAAATAGAACATGTGAAGGGATATAAAACATGTGAAGATGATCGCATGACAGAACTTTGAGAGACTTACGGATCCTCGCACTCCGCACCAAGTGCGTGCAGATCAAGCAATTTCCGATAAACAAACTTCTCAAGCTGCCAATCCATGTAAGTCGATCAACACGAGTAGCGAGTAGTGCAGTACCATCAAAGCAAGCTCGAACGCATAGAGAGCATCCGATGTTCCGTCGACTCTGCTAAACTGCATGTCTGGGACAGCCAGCTGGCAAATTTTCGTCAGTTGTCATCAACACCACGTCGATGACAGACCGGCTTGAGAACAACTTTCCCACCACGAGTGTTCTGGTACCTGACAACAGATGAGCGCAGACGCGGGCACAGAGATAGCACATTACTTCATGAACTGCTCAGCGTGTCCCCTTTCCTCCTGCGATTGGTCCGCAAAGAATTTGGCAAATCCTGCCCTTGCGTCAGGGAAGAAGGCCTTGCATTGCGCCGCAACCTTTGAGTGCTACGGTATCGCGATCGAAGTAAGAGAAGAGAGCATGGTAGGCATACGAAGCTGTGTACTCGACGTTGATATGGTCATTGAGCGCCTATTTTGCCCAAAGGTCAGCTTGACTGCAAGCACAGGGAACCAACAACCACACCTGCTCAAGCTTGATGTCCCAGTTCACACGGCACCTGCTCTCTGGTTCGGTCTCACCCTCCTCGGGTTGAAAGACAAGACTGCGCATCTGCGCGCAGGCTCCATCATGTTGAGCCAGTCCGAGGGGCAACTCTCACCTGATTCTCTGCATCCGAGAAGCCAACCTTGCCGAAGTCGATGACCTGGTCGGGCTGCTCCTTCGCCGCCCTGATGCGAACTGCAGCCGGACCAGCACGTGCGAGGCTCCGCATGTTGCTTCTCGATCTCAGGAGAGCAGTAGAAGGAGCAAAGGCATCAGCCAAAGAGGCCATCGCAGCGATGGAAGCGCAGATATACGGGAGCTTGATCCACATGTCTGATGAACGAAGCAGTCAGGGCTCAAAGGGCTCAAAACGTATCTGTCGATTGATGGACAACAACCGCACAATCACTGGTTCAAAACATTGGGGCGGGGCCATCTAAATGCTCAGAAATGCAGGCTAGGTTTGGCCCTTCCAGAAGAAAACATGTCACAGTCAAACCACACATCACAGAGTCCAGAACATGCATCGAGATTACAAGATCGGAGAGCAAAAGAGATGTTGTCGATGTGAAATCAACGAGCGCTCGGTTGCATCACAGGAGTCTTTCCTGAGAGAGCGTGAGGTCGCGAGGGTGGAAATGACGAGAGAAAGGAGTAGAAACGATCGTAAGCATGAAAACACAGCACACGAAGACATGTAACACTCATTATCAGCTTCAGTTGATGAGGAGAACAGAGAGGGCAGAGATGTGGGGAGAACATGTAGTTGGGGTATGACAAACTAATTGGGAATATGATCTTTGGAGGGAGCCACGGATAAGATTGAGGTTGAGGATCACTGCGTTGAATGTTGGGGAGTGAGGATTCAGAGTAAATCTGCATGAGAAGGAGAGGAGGAGGGAAGGAGGAGGTGGCATCGTCATATGGGGAAGCAACTGCATGGGCTGCTTGTGGCCCTCAAAGCCATGCGGAAGGCGAGGAGGGGTTGCGGTACTGTTGCAGTTGACAGCGGGGGTGGGTCAAGGTAACCGGTACATGCGAGCTCTAAATAACGGGTACTGTGTTTCAATAGACTCGTTCTGGGGTGGTAGGGTAGTTGATGAAACATCATTTGATATGGTAGGGTAGTGGTAGAATTGTGGGGGTGGTATGATGAAAGAACCAGGTACTTTTCCTAGAGAAAAGCGTTTCTAAGTAGGGGTACTTGAGGACTTCCAGGGTAGTTCAAGATTGAAGGCGTGGGGGTAGTCGAATTTGTATGGGTAGGTGGCGTCCAAGCAACACGCAAAGAGAGAAATAGGGGGGGTGGTAGACTTAAAATTGGTTTTTCATCCATGAATACAGGAAATTGTACTGTAGTCTCAAAAAGTGTTTTTATTTACTGGAGGATAATCTAAAAATAAGTTATCAATATTTATAATATAAATAAATGTAATATGCTTTTTGTGCTTTGTAACGATGAAACGCACTTGTAACCACTATGTAACGCAGGTAGCACCCTCCACTACCCACCCCCTTGAACATAGGTGCTCCACTTGCACCTACCCTCGACACTCATGTTTTCATATACCCCTAACTTGTACTGTTGAGTACCCACCCTATGTAGAGTTTTGTGTTATACCCTCTGAGGCCCCCACCCAACAGTTCACCCCACCCCTTGATTCCTTACCACCCCACCACCCCTACTACGCTTGCGTCCCTCGGATCCTCTGCAATGCGTGCCTTCCTGCTACTGGCGGCGGTTCAAGCGGTAGAACATGAATCCAGCCCCTCTACCCCTCTCCTCTCTCCTCCCTCTACCCCTCTCCTCCTCCTCCCTCTACCCCTCTCCTCTCTCTTCCTCCTCCCTCTACCCCTCTCTTCCTCCCTCTACCCCTCTCCTCTCCTCCTCCCTCTACCCCTCTCCTCTCTCTTCCTCCTCCCTCTACCCCTCTCCTCTCTCTCTACCCTCCCCCTCTTTCCTCCTCCCTCTACCCCTCTCCTCTCTCTCTACCCCTCTCCTCTCTCTCCTCCCTCTACTCCGCTCCTCTCTCCTCCCTCTACCCCTCTCTCCTCCTCCTATTCTCAGCTCTCCCTTAACCCCCTCGACTTTGACCTTCTCACTACTCTTCACCATAAATGTTTCCCTCTCCATGTCTATTCTATAACGTAACATCCGCTGTTTTGCTCTGTTGAAAACAAACCACGCCCCCTCTTCTCGGGCTAGTCTCTCCTCTGTCATCTTGCTTGATTTCGACGTCATATACCTGCAATGCCTCCTCCTCCTCCGCTTTCTTCTTCCATTCTCGATTTGGACTTCCATTTTTTACACGGTTCCTTGCGCCCATTCTTCGCCTCCTACCTCTTCTCCTTCGGGGTTTGAAGTCTATTCAGTTTGCTGAGGCCGTGCATACGGCTCAAACCCTGCTCTCTCGTGGTTGTTTCTTCATTCTCCTCGTGCTTCTCGTGTTGTCTGTGATGGTATCCAACAAACCTCTTGCAGCGTGTTTGTCCTGGCTTGAGTCCTCTTCTTTGACCAGCAAACTTGCAGGTTGCTGCATCAAGCTTCTCGCTGGTGCCTTCCTCCCTCCAGAATGATCGATTGGCGAGGTTTTGTTGACCAACGAGTGGCTCCTACTCTTCTGACCCTGCATGCGCCCAGGGCTTCGTTGCAGTCTGCCTTCGCCTCTAGTTCCCCTCTGCGCCTCCGTGGAGGAGGACCGAGACCGAAGGTTAGCGTCCTCAATGATCTCCCAGTATCCTTTCTGACATTCCCCGAGGTCTTCTTTGACATCACCATCGGCGGCAAGTCGGAAGGCAGGATTGTGATGGAACTCTTCGCGGATGTAGTGGTGAGTGGACTGCTGCAGTGCTCAGCACTACTGATGAGTTGTGATCTCGAACAGCCGAAGACTGCTGAGAACTTCCGCTCCCTGTGTACCGGAGAGAAAGGAATGGGCAAGCTTGGCAAGGCTCTTCACTACAAGGGGAGCAAGTTCCACCGAGTGATCTCCGGTTTCATGTGCCAGGTGCTCAGACCATCCGAGGTCAACGGCGTCGTGGTTGTTGCTGACGACATTTAGGGTGGAGACTTCACCAGAGGCGACGGACGTGGAGGAGAGTCGATCTATGGTGAGAAGTTCGCCGACGAGAACCTCAACCACAAGTTCAAGCACTCTGGTACTTTACTGCACCCGATAGCTCTTCTTTGAGTCAAGCCTTTTTTTTTAGGCCCGGGCATTCTCTCCATGGCCAACGCTGGGCCCGACACCAACGGATCGCAGTTCTTCATCACCACCGTGCCAACCCCTCACCTGGACGGACGTCATTGCGTGTTCGGCAAGGTTCGAAGAGCTACGGCCGATTCGCTTCTGTGGGTGAACTCGGAGCAGGTTGTGGACGGCATGGACGTCGTTTCCAAGATCGAGTCGAACCCCACCAGCCGAGGAGATGCCCCGGTACTCGTTGTTGAAGCCTGTCGGGTGTGATCTGAAAGCTTCGCACAGGTCAAGGAGGTTGTGATTGCTGACTGCGGACAGATCGAGTAGAGGGCTGCTTGTTCTGGGAGCTAGGAGCATGAGGGTGCAGTAAACCACTCGTGTCTTCTAGTGTTTTATGCGATTCTTTGATTATCGAAAGCGTCTGGGTGATTTCTCAATCATCCCTCGTCGTCTCGCGTACGTTCTGAGCGGTTAGAGCACAGATGAGCGCGCTATACAGGCAGTGAGTGGTGGGCCATCATGGCATACGAGTCGAAATTCTCCGATCCAGCAGGTTAAGTTCCTAGAACCCTGGTGCCTTTGTGCTTGCCCCGAGCAGCATATGTAGAAGACGCTCTACAGACTCCCTGAGACGTCCGTGAGGGGAGAAGAGGAAAGGAGTACAAAAAGACCTCAAGACCGCATCGTTGGCATTCACCGTCATCGTCAGCGTCCTCTCCGCCTAGGATGCAAGTCACAACCCCACAATCTCACCGCATCTTCACCTGATTCGCCGTCATCTGCAAGCAGCATTCTGATGTCACGCCGCTGCCCTCGAATAGGCCGCAGCCATGGATGGAGTTCTCCGCCGAGTCCGCCACCAGCCCCATGTGCAGCCCATTGTTGAGCATCGCCTTGAGCGTTGACACGTTCATCCACTTCTCGGTGGTGCTGATGGTCTGACACTGACCGCAGGAGGAGCACGAGGCGAACTTGGAGTCGAAGTCACTCTTGCTCAGCTGCACTGCCGTCGTGAACTTGCAGGAGAAGACAGGAAGCTTCAGCGACAGGACCCGCTGCTCGGCTGCGGAAGAGAAGGAGATCGTCATGCCGACGGGGTTGACGAAAGGCCTTGAGCAAGCCATGGACGTGGTCAGCTGCAGCTGCTGCTTCGCTGCGATCTGGTTGGTGTGGCTCGAGACCGATCCCGACAACTCCTGCGAAAAATGGATCTGAATGGCGAAGTTGGTCATCTCCTGCGGCATCTTGTTCCCCACGAAGATCGCCAACTTCCCGTTGCTCTTGGAGTACTGCGACTTGATTCCAATCTGTACAAACGAGTCTTCATACAAGATCCCCTCCTTGTTCACAGCCAGCCGCACAAGCCAATTGAACATCTGCTCGTAGGTGGCACCTGGCGACTGACCGCTGACCGACAAGTCCACGTGAGTCCCGGGAGCGTCGAAGCCTCCCATGAGCGACATGCTGCCTGCTGCGAAGTTGGGCGGCTGCATGAAGGACGAGGCGAAAGGATCAGGTGCGCTGTTCATCGCCATGGCCGGCACACTAGCAGCTGCGTTAGGCGGCTGAGGAGGAGTTGCGCCAGACAGGTCGAGAGAAACCAAGTCGTCGATCAACGAGGCGTTGGCCTTGGGTGCTACTGATGCTGAAGATGATGGAACTACAGGGACTTGTGGCACAGGGGGCGGCATGTAGGGATTGTCAGCAGGGGGAGGAGAAAAAGGAGGGGGAGGAGGTTGCGAGTACTGCACAACGGGTGAGAACAAGGGAGGCAACCGAGAGGAGGAGAAGGCAACTCACGTTTCCATGATTGTGCAGTCCCTGCCCGCTCGGCCCTAAAGAGAAGATGTCATCCTCCTTTGGATGCATGCTTGAACTCGCGATAGTTTGCGGCATCCTGTCAAGGTGTCACGGGAAAATCGTACGGCCTACAGGGCGGCGGGGAGCGCACCCCAGGGGCGAGTTGAAGGGATGAGTTGGAGGAGGAGGAGGTTTCGGAGACCCGAACAGCTCCTGCAGCTGGGGTCACTGCTGGGCTGTGGCAAAGAGGTAGGCGCGTTCACCTCCAGCACGTTCATATCCTCTCTCTTCGACGCCTTGGGGCGCACGTCAGGTCCGATCCCCTTAGAAGAGGAAAATGTTTCTCACCTTCACCTTCTCCTCCGCCGCTGTCTTGGTCGACTCCGCCAGAGCCTGTCGCAGCTCTTCGTCCTCGTCGTAACTCGCTGCTAAAAATAATGAGGATGAGGAGGACAAGGAGGAGTTTTGTCAACATTCCAAGAGGAGGAGGGGAGTGACTTACCTGATAGGGGGGACTGGAAGACAGGAGTCTCGGCGTTCGTCTGGAAAAATCTTCAGAGATCAGGAGGAGGAACAGAAAGTGATGATGGAGGAGGGGGTGGAGAAGACAGGACGGAGGATGTGAGGAGATGGTGCTGAGATTCTGACCGTGGGAGATGTATGCTGCTGCGCTTGGTCTGGCCGCTTCTTCCCCCTGCGATGGAACTTCAACACAACCAGAAGACCACGTGCACCATGGCTGACATTAGCAGATCTTCATATTCATTCAACTTCTCCGTGATTTGATCATTCAATGTCAAGAATTGCATGAGCCGAGCCTGAATATATGTGAAAATTTCGTGAAAATCACCATTCTTGTCTTCACCTCATCTTGTATTTCTCCAACTTGGTTCTGTATCGCAACCACACACGCTTTACACATCATTACTACTTCCGCCAGAGCCTGATGGCATGTCAGAAGATCCTGGACAGCTCTCTACCGTATTCACCTCGTTGCCGTGTAAGCTTGACGCATCTTCTGCTGTCAGCATCGACGACAGCAGCGTAAGGTACTCCTTCCCCTGATCCAGATCGACCTTCTGCTCCGACCCAAATGCAGGCGGGAGCAGGTGAGACGTTTCAGCTTCTAAGGGAAGAGATGGAGGGGAGCATCAATTCATTCACCTTGAGATTGATATCTGCGTTGTATCCAGCCCCAGGAGCGTAGTTGCCGTTGGAAAAGTCCTCGCGCATCTGTCACGCAGAAAAAGCATCAGGTAAGTTTTTTGCCTCATCCCTGCCTCTCACATCTCCATATCCCGCGTCCATATTCGATGGCCTCGTTGCATTCGGATAAGAGCTCAATCCTGGACGCATCTGCAACATTTTCTCACCAGTTCAGTCGCTACCTTTCCTTCGCCTCCGTCCCTCCGTCCCTCTCTCCCTCCGTCCCTCTCCTCTCCCTCCCTCCCTCCCTCCCTCACAAATAGACTCACAGGTTGAAGGCCCTGTTGTCTATCCTGCATAGCCCTCTGCTGCAACTGTACTTTCTCCTCTGTCACACAGGCAGTCAGAACCCTCTCTCTATTCTCCTGGCAGCTTTCCAGATCTTGCCAGCTCTTTGGCAGAAGCAGCATATTCGTTCATTCTCCCATCCGTCCCGTACAGCCTGCCACCAGACCTCAATCTCAACACGTCTCCTTGCAACAAGAAGGGTACCGAGACCAACTTCGAATCAGCTCTGCAGCCTTCTGCTGCACATTGGGATAGTTTCCCTACACGGTCATCAGCCTTAGTCTCTGCCCCCCTGCCCTCCTCTTTCACCTTCCCCGGCGTCGCAAGCTTGAGGACTCGGGACAGAACTTTCTTCATCACCAACACTTGGAACTGAAATCCGTTGCTCTGCCATGCTGCTGAGTGCTCCAACTTCACACGGAGGCAAGATTGACCTGCATGCACTGATCTAGAAGGTCCAGAGACACCACAGAAACCTGCGTCGCAGACTGTCAGGTATGCAAGGACCACCCAATCCCCTCATACTTGCGGGCTCTTGTCTTTGACTCTAGCCTTGATGTTCTTGACAGCTTCCATGATTCTGGACCCAAAAATCAGCCGGCATGCTTCCTCTAGCGTATTCGGAGAGGAATACAAGTTGGGGTGCTCCTGGAGAATCTGGTTGATTTCAACCATCGCTGCATAGAAGGCTCAGCATTCGTCCCCTCCCTCCTTCCTCGTCGTCATACCTGTCGGATCGCCTTCCCCGTCCCTCCCTGGGTTCGTTGCCCGGAATATAGCGCCCTTGAGTTTGACCACCTCTCCCATGTCTAGTCTGCCAAGTCCGGTCACCTTGACCTCGTCGCTTCCTCAGTCTGTACTAATCATCTGCTATCAGCTATCCTGTGTGCATGGGATCTCTACGTGCAAGGCGTCATGGATCTCTGCCCAATCCCAAGCACTCCTGCATCCCTCTTTGTTGATAAATCCACTTGCGAAACACAGGAAGCTTGCATTCTTCTATCTGTGGCTTCGTTCACAATGTACGAAGCAGTTCAGAAGCTCTATGATTTCTTCAGAGCGACTTCTGCCTAGTCAATCTCTACCAAGCCTCGTCCTCCTGTATCTCTGCGAATCCTCCACATACCCTTCAATCACACAGCGCTTCCTTCAAAATCTCCTCCGTTTCAACCTGTATCTTCTCGATCCTCCACCTCCTCAACCTGACCATCCATCTGTTCCTCATCCTGATATCTCTGCCTCTCCTTCCTCCCCTCTTCCTGTCCCTTCATCTCGCTTCTCGCCCATTTTTGTTTCTCCTGCCACCTTCGGCATTACCTAGTGACTGTACTACCCTACCCTCTAGAGCTCCTACCCTCTGACCCGTTCCACTACCCTCTGAAGATTGTGTCCTGTACCCCCGAATCATCTGCATCACCCCTGCTTTTCCCTTTTTATGACCCCTCGTGTCCGACCTTTTATGTATACCCTACCCACCATCGGGGCGATTGCTGCTACATGCCACCCCCACCCCAAGCAACGATGAGTAATACTCTACCCCTATCCGAAGGGTCTACAACTTTTCCCTCTGCATTAGGTGGAGGGACCGGTCCTTGAGCCACTGTAACTACACCACCACCCCTTTGACCTAAGGGATTCAATAACCATAATTCAGGGGTAGGGGTGCTATGTACCACCCCTTCGTTGCACCTCCAAAGTACCCCGTGGCCTTCTGTGTATGTTGACTATAATACCATCTCACCCGCCTTTCTGACCTCTACCCCTCCAAGTACTGTAAACCACCCTCCCATTGTTAGCTATTTTGACAAGGTTCACCACCCCCAGGGACACAGTACCCCTGTATTACCAAACCCCCTACCCCCCTCTGCCCCATGTTCTGAGGCGGGTTGTATTTGACTACGTCCATCAAAGTAAAGACGAGAAGAATGGAGCGACGCGAGGAGGAGGAGGGCAGCAGCATAACGAAAGCAGATGCTTCCTTCTCCTCTCCTCTCCTCTCCTTGTCCTCCTCTTTCTCTCCACTCCAGACTTCCTCCCTCCCTCACAGGCCGACCATGATGGGCAAATCACGCCCACGCCATTGTTGGCGTTCACCGCGAAAGGGCGTGCATTGTGCTGCGAGCATGGGACTAGCGTGTGCCCTGATAGCCAACTTTGTGCATCCTTGCATCTCCCAGGGAATCTGGACTGATGTTGTGATGCCGGACTTGGTGGACGCAGTTCCCAGCTTCAATGCATTTTATCCGCACCTATCACAATCATCGGATCAGGCTTCGTCTCCAGAGCTGGAGACTACGAGTGCACATTTCGAACAGACTTCACCATCTGCTCCTCCTTCTCAACAACTCCTGCAACCTTCTGCAACGAGCCAGAGGTCAGGACGTCGACGGCTCGTGTTGCTTCGCGGTCGATGCTGATATGCAACAGCCCTTCGTGGAACCTTCCTGGCATGCAGATGAGCTTTGAAGTGCGCAAGGCAGGCATTCCCCTCTACAAGGATGACTTCTTCGAGCTCGTCTCCGCATACGCTTTCATAAACTCCACCATCCCTTCCATCGCCGGGGCCTCTGGGAAGTACAACGGAGTACAGAGGACCATTACGTTGGTGGGGCGGGCTTCGATGCCTACCCCTCCTTCACGGGGGCATGCAGCCTGTGCTATCAGTCCCCTCATGCTCCTCTCTACACCTGCCTGTTCGTGGGCCTGCAGGAGAAGATCGAGACGCAGGCGTTGGACGTGCTCAGCGTCAACCAGGTCGTGTGCGAGATGCCGACGTGGCGGCATGCCCAGGGGTTCGTCGACGTTCATCTCCTCCATGCACAGCAGCCCGTGCGATCGCGTGCTGTCCTCAGCTTCATCCACGAGTGCGAGTCCATCGATAGGACTGAGCTTTCAGTGCTGGGAGGAGGTGAGGGAGAGTGGCACGTCCAGTACTCCCTACCTAATCTACCCCTGTCTACCACCACTGCCTTCTCCTCCTCCTCATTCTCCTCCTCCTCTCCATGCCTTCTACTCTTCCACTCACCTCTTCATTCCTGACGCCTCTACTCCACCAGCACTCCCTTGTCCCACCTCCTCGTCTCCCTACTTCCTCTACGCTGCTGGCGGTGACTAGTCTTTCTTCAGAGGTCGTCAGGATCGCAGGACACGGCTTCAGCCCGCTGGAGCAATACCTCTGCGAGTTTGCGGCGGAAGGGCATGCAGTCTTGCAGGAAGCCTCCTACATCAACCGAACGCTGCTCAGCTGCTCCAGCCCTGAGTGGACGGTCGATTTCCCTGCTGCGTCTCTACGAGTCCTCGCCCGATCCACTGGAGAGTATCTGGCAGTCAACTCGAATTCGTCCTTCCTCCTCCCCTTCACCGCTGAAGTGATCAGCTTGTCGCCCTCCCAGGGACCAGCGGCAGGAGGAGCCTCCATCACCCTCACAGTGAGCGACGTCCCTGCTTGTCGTCTGCTGCGAGAGTCTGATTTTACCATCCGTGCCTCCCTCCCCGTTCCGTTCCCTTTCGTTCCCCACTCATTTATGTACTTTTTGAGACGTCTTCTACTCTCTTGTTGTGACTGTCAACCAACCTCCTGACTTGTAGAACCTTCCTTGACCTTCCGTTCAGGGACGGGGGCTCTTCTCTTCGAATGTTTTTCTTGTCAAGTTTGCCTGTGGCGACTACGAGCAGATAGTCAGTCTGCACGGCAAGACACCTCGTGACGCCCAGCACGTCGTCCTCTCATCGCCGGACTGGATGGGAGAAGGATGCACGTCGGACGTGTCGATCGTCATGTCTGGGAAGGAGGTGCTGTACAGGACCAACGGTGAGATAGAGGATAGGTTGCTGATCGCTGATCGGGATTGTGATTATGGACTGATACTGATACTGATACTGATACTGATACTGATACTGATACTGATTTGTGAAACACGAGCAAACTTTGTTGTCCTGGTTGACTGAGGTGCAGGGAGCAAGCTCGTCTTCACTTTCCTCCCCTCGTCGATCAGGATGGCCAACACGACCGGGCCGCTGGGAGGAGGATCATACCTGTCTGTGATCGGAAGAGCTTATCCATTGGTGAGGGAATAACTTATGCAGCAAGTGAAATGCGGAGCATCAGGAAGAAAGGAGGAGGAGAAGGAGGAGAAGAGGAAAGGGGAGAGAAGAGGAAGAGGAGGGAAAGGATTGTTCAAGATGTAAAAAGACGTCTGTAGCGAGCAACGTACTGACAATATCGAATCCAAGAATTTTCTTGACGACTTCTCCCTGACGGTTCTGCGATACAGGGCGGAAACTTTCAGCTCGTGTTCGCCGGAACCTCAAGTGAGGTCAACGCAGCCATTGCGGACCCGACCTGCACTTGTCAGTCAAGCTGTCGAGCTTATAAATGCCTCCAAGGAACAAGAATATCTCCTCAACTCATTACCGTGCAGGTAGAAATGCCTCCATCTCAATCCTCCTCCTTGTGTCCTTCTTTCTGTTCCCAGCTTCCCCCCTCTCCTCCTCCCTCTCACCATTGTTTCTCTCCCTCCTCCTCCTCCTCCTCCTCCTCCTCCTCCTCCTCCTCCTCCTCCTCCTCCTGCTCCTGCTCCTGCTCCTCCTCCTCCTCCTCCTCCTCCTCCTCCTCCCACATCTATCTCACCTTAGCTACAGATTCCTTTTTGGCCGGGAGTCGGAGTCGCAAACGTAAGCATGCTGATCGCAAACTCGCCTGCTTCATCCTCCGGTCTGCTGAGAACCTTGAGAGTTTACATGGGCTCTTGACAAGCTCGATCAGCTTTCATCTTCGCAGACTTTCAATACTCTCAAGACTTCTGGGAGGTGCCGTCGACGACCTTCGGACCTGCAGGGTCAGTGCCAAAATGACTTTGTTAATTTGTTGAGCCTGTGTCGCTGTATCCGATGATGATGACGACGACGATTACGATGATGATGATGCTGATGATGATGCTGATGATGATGATGATGATGATGATGATGATGATGCTGATGATGATGATGATGATGCTGATGATGATGCTGATGATGATGATGATGATGATGATGATGAAGAGGACAAGGATTCTGACAAGAATTTCAAACAGAGGGGATTTTCAAATCACGGTCTTCGGCAACTTTCTTGTCAACAAGTTCTACACGTTGAGGTCTTTCTCTCCGCGTTGATTCACCTCCTACTCAACGTGAACGAAACCGTGAACGCGCAGGATGATCGGAGAGGAAGACGTCTTGACCGCCGCAGCTTCAGCCGTCTTGCCCGACCGCGTCACCTTCCACGTGCAGGACTCGAATGGGAAGGAGAGGAACGTCAAGCTCTCAGTGGTGAGAGATGACGTGGAGATCGGGCTGAAGAACAAAAGGGAACAAGGCTTCTCTTTCCGAGGTTATCATTATCCTCCTCCTCCTCCTCCCTCCTCCTCCTCCCTCCGCCTCTCCCCTCCTCCCTCCTCTCTCCTTCTCCCACCCTTGTTGCCCCCTGTGTCTAGCCTCGTCTCTCTCGTGCTCCTCCTTGTTCTCCCTGCTCTCATCCTTATCCACCTGCTTTGCCCTTCTCTTTTCCATCTTCTCTTTCTTTGTCTCTGTGACTGACTTCCTGCCCGTCGGGGTCCTTGTCATGTACCATGCTCTACAGCAATCCTCTTCGACCAGTCCGTCTTAGCCCTCGCTGATCAGACCAAACTTTCCCTCAGAGGGCAAAGTCTCAACACGTCGTCGACCTCTCGATACATCTGCAGGCACTTTGGCGTCAATGTGCTGACATCGGCCGCATGCCAGTCGATCAGCAACGGTGCGCTTCTTAGATCGTGCTCAGCAACTTATCGTCCCTCGTTCATCCTCCTCCTTCCTCCATCCCTCCCACCTCTTCTTCCTCTCCTCTCCAATTCCCAACTTCTTCCACCTTGCCCACTCTTTCCCCTCAGTTTTGAAACTCCCCTCCACCCCCTTCCCCTCATCCCTCCCTCATTCTTCCCCTCTCCCTTTCTCTCCTTCCTCTTCCTCTCCTACTCTCCTTCTACTCTCCTCCCTCTCCTTCTACTCTCCTTCCTCCTCCCTCCTCCTTCTACCGTTCTCTCTTTCAGTATGATCTGACTTGTATCCTCTCATTATCGGCCTGCAGTGACCGTCATCAATGACAACTTGATCGAATGCGACCTCCCACCGACCAGCGTCTGTCCCTTCTGTCAGGAGAACGTCTCTGTGTGTTATGCAAACAACCCGTCGATGTGTCTGCTAGCAAACTCATCGCTCAGGACGCAAGTTCTGGTGCCTGACATGTTTCTTCTGTCCTTGCTGTCCAACTGAACATCGACTGCCGAGCAGACTGTGGACAGAGTTGGCATCGTTGAAAGCGCGTTACCATCCGTGGTCTACGTGAAGGATTTCGAGCTGGTAACGACGTACATTCATCCTTTATCTCCCTCTGCTCCTCGCCATGAGATTGTCTCCAGCGTGTGTTGTGTGCTCCTTGCCGAACTGCTGTTGGTTCAGTTTGCACTCTGACAAGTGAACATTGTAACATCACATCATCACAATCTGAAGGCGCTGACAAATTGCTGTCATTACTCACCGAATACTTGTTAGGTCACCATAACAGGAACCAGCCTCATCTTCGGCGCTCCTTTCTGCAACGTGGAGGTCTTTTGCGACTTTCTCTCCGACCAGATCGTCAGGTCGTTGAGGTACAACGTCAGCAGCAGCGCAGGTCAGCTGCGGCAACCTCGTAACCCGCCACTCCAGACTCACATCAACATCACAGGTTGGTTGAACATCGATGAACGATTTTCTTCTCCTCCTCCCTCCTGGGTGATCGTGACCAAAGTCCCTCGTCGCCGTTGTCTCACCCACTCTCTAGCTCATCGTCAACGACGAGATTGTTTTACTCTCCAACCAGCTCCATGCTCAAGGAAGCGTCTTGTCTCACGGAGGTACCTCCACCACTCCTCTTCACTCCCTCCCATGATTCCCTCACAGAGAGCTGGATCTGCATCTCGGAGCTGCTCCAGCAAAGCATCCCTCCTGGGGAGGTTGGGGTTGGTAAGATGCATGCTCCCTATCATCCCCTGCTCGGGTTTCCCTTTTTTCTCGCTGTGTCCTTTCCTTCCTCCTTCACCATCACCATCACCTACGCTCTCCCTCCTCCTCCTCCTCCTACTTCTACCTCTCCTCCTCCTACCTCTCTTACTCCTCCTACCTCTCTTACTCCTCCTACCTCTCTTACTCCTCCTACCTCTCTTACTCCTCCCACCTCTCTTACTCCTCGTACTCTTCCTCACCCCCTCGCATCGTTTGTTCCTTCAACCTCTCACTCATTCCTCAAGAACTTTTCTACTCCGGGCTCTCCTTCGCCTTCCAGCTGGTGGGTCTCCCCCCCCGCTCTGTGCAGCCACCCTGACGAACTCGGCAGATTGCGGGGGTGGTTGTGATGGATCAAGTGACGGACGTGGGGTACTGCGGGAGTGAGGGTCCTCTAAAGTCAACACCTTGCAAGTGACTTTGATCGATCAGCGAACGTGACCTTGGTCTCCTCGCTCCAAGTGGACTCAAGTAACCCCGAAGGCTCTTATGACATGTCGCTGATCGTTACCAGCAGCATGGCAGCTCCCCGTCAACTTCACCATCACGGCGGTACAGGCGAGCAGGTGACTTTGTTGACTCTGTCTTTGTCCATTTTGTTTACTTTGTTGACTCCCTTGACTGACTTTGTTGACTTTTGTGTTAGGGGGCAGATGAGCACGAGGGCGCGGGAGCATATCAAGGGCGACAGCCTGTCGGCGGTCAATGTCACGAACTCGGCACAAGTTGACAACGACAAGATCAGGTCAGTTGTACATGGGGAGGCTGCAGGAGAGAGAGATGTTGCGGCGGCCTGTTATCGTCTGATGAGAAGGAGGAAGGAACGGATCGATGATGTTCGTGCCAGGTGCGATGCTTTCTGGTGGGACCTTGGGCGCTCGGGCAAGGTCCGGCTGCACAACAGCAACGGGAATTTCTACGGGGGAGCGACGGAGGAAAGAAGAGCTGCTGGTTGAAAGAGGGGGAGCTGAAAGTTGCTTGCAGATCGTCTTTGCCAAGAGCAAGTTCGTCAACGTTAGCTCGTCGAGAGGGTCCGCAGGGGGAGGGGATAAGTGAATGACTGTCTTGCTGCCTTGCCCCCTCCTGACCTTTTCTGCTCCCTCAGCCTCCTCATTGAAGGAGAGTCGTTCTGCTACGCCGACGTCTCTTGTGCGTCGAACCATTACTTCTGCCGCTTCCAGGTCCTGCGAGCTGGAACGAGAGCGTGAATGTGCAGTGGCGATGATAATGATTATGAGGAGGAGGAGGAGGAGGAGGAGGAGGAAGTGGTGAAGGTGGAAAATATAGAAATGTAAGGACAGGGATGAAGGGGAGGTGGATGTATTGCTATGACAAAAGCAATGATGATTGTGATGACGACGTTTGACTAATCTCCTCCAGACAAATTCTCATGTGCAAGACGTTGCTGCGGTTATCATCAGCAACTCAAAGATATCATGCACAACAACCACATGGCGTTCTGAAGCCGGAGGTAACTCCTCCTCCCTCCTCCCTTCTCCTCCCTCCTCTCTCCTCCCTCCTCAACTCATTCCCCTTCCTCCCCTTCTTGATTGTCTTTGTCTTCACTTTTCTTTGTCCTTTCCTCGTCTCATCTTGAACATGCAAGCAGAAACCCAGCTCACCGTGCATGACGTCAACCAGAACAATCTCCAGATTCGAGGAGGTGAAGGATCTTTCTTTCCCATCCCCTCCACCTCCTCCTCTTTCCTCTCGGTCCCTACCCTCCCTTCCTATTTACTCCTCCTCTCTCTCCTCTC